>NC_041367.1:20170463-20345463 GCF_900634415.1 Cottoperca gobio | reverse complement strand
GGTGAACTGGTATCGGAGATGGGAGGAACTAGTGAGGCAGCACTAAAGATAGAAATCCACGGGTTACCCCCCCGTCAAATACCCACCCCCCCAACCCCCCCCCCTCATGAGTTACTCAGGTAGCTCATGTTTCAATGTAAGATCACCACCGTCACCTTCACAAAATTCACAGAAATTCTAAACTATTATCTAAAGTAAGATGGATTTCTTACATAATCCAATAGTTTCATTTGAAACACAGTGTAATGTTGCTGAGTGTAACCGGATGAGTAATTAATAGCGTGATTCCCCCAGGCATTTCAGCACCCATACACACAACACATCTATTTGACCACTATAAGAACACAACACTTTAAGCTGTGCACCCTGTGATGATCATCTTTCTAATATTACTGGTTCTATATGTATTTTTAAAAAATGTTTGTGTCCATTGTCCATTGCTTATGATATCATCTTACTGATTACTATGGATGTGAATAGTTACAGTGATAAATGTGCTGTCAACCAGGCCTATAGGCATCAGTTCAAGGGTTTACTATGTTACTTTCATTGAGTTCTATTGATAAACAGGGAGAAATTCAACAAAACACAACCACAGAGGCCTTTATCTGACAATAGAGCGGAGTAATATAGCAAAGTGTTGCAGATATTCAAATTGGAGAGCCACACTGCGCTGTCATCTGTTTCCTTGTTCTTCTTTTTGAGAGTGAAGTCTGAAATGTTCAAGCTTTTCTAAAATGTTTTACAATCCTGGTCATGATGTTCTCTGCAGCACCATCACCAGCCATCAGAGTAAAAGCAGGATGTTTGAAGCACCTGGTGAGACAATCATTCGTACTGATCAACAAAACTCCTGGCCAATATACTCTGATCATTTTGTGCTGTGCAGCATCAAACTTGTAGTCTTCCGACCCAACAGACACTGACTCAAGTGACATCACTTTCCCTCTGGAAACAACAAACGCTTTATATAACTTCTTCACATATGCAGTCGTACTCCACAACGTATCAAAAACAACTTTGATATGTAACATCAGTGGAGTTCCCCTTTGAAGTCAAGGTCGACTTTTTCTATAAATTGTCAGTACTTTTAAAATAAGACCACAGTATCTCTTTCATTTTAACCAGGTGTTTTTAGTAACCTAAACCTAACTCCACGTGAGTTACAGGATGTGAACAGTGCATCGTACGTCCAACCACCTGCCCTGTTAACCTGGGCAGCAATTTTTATATTTCCCTCCATAAAATATTTTGTAAAGCTAATCCGTATAGTATAAACATATTTTGTAGGAGATGAAGTTGCAATGTAACAAAGAATATAGTGAAACATTGTCATCACCTTTAAGTTATTCAATGTTGTGCACAACCAAACACAAAGCCTCACATGTCATTGGCCAATACACCGTCACTCCTTTTCGTTTCGCCTCGCTCATTCCAATCCAGCAATTTTCCCGTGTGACAAACTCAACATGCGCATGTTAACAGTGTCTTCTTACAGATGCCTGGGTCTATTTGTGATACTTCTCAAACCGGAAACATGATTTTCTCCTGCCTGTTAGTCCAGTTCAAATCTGAGGAATCCAAAGAAGGCTACATGGCTGCTGCTGCCTCCTGAGATCAGTGTTTCTTTCATATGACAATCAATTCCCTTTGAGTTCAGGAAGTTATGTCTTTATATGTGGGGTGATGTTGTGATCAAGAAGTTTAAAGCACTAATGTTGAGTATTTGAAATATAGTAACATACAAACCAACTAAAAGCACAACAACTAAAATTCAGAAAAAAGACCACGTCCATTTTCTTTCACTCTCTTTCCTCTCAGAACAGGAATCACAAAGACAAATTACAGAGTTAATAGATACTGTATAATGTAGATAGAAACATCCCATCAGTGGAAGCTGTCATTGGTCAAGTCTGCCAGTTGTTCCTGGCAACACCCATGTGTCAATGTGCGAATGCATGTAACCATAACTGCTCCCTAAGGCCTTTGCTGCAAATAAGAATTTGCCACCAGACTGCAAGCCAGCTCAAAGAAGCTTTGTAAAATAGTTAGGTACATTTTATCTAGGAATGAGATTGCATAACTGGTACTAACCAGTACCAAAACACAACACAAACAAGCAACTGAAAGCACAAACAACAGTTTACCATTTAGATTAAGGTTTGTACATCATAACATCCTGTATGTGTGCTTCCTCACACACACAAAGTATCAAAACACATTCAAGGAAACACATTCATGTCATTTTAACAACCATACATTCAACTTCAGACAGCACACACATTGACATTCAAAAAAATAACAAAAAGTTCAATCAACACTTTTCACAACAATATCAACAGAGATTTACAGAGTTTGTATTTAATACAATGTTGCAATGGATTTGTAAATGCAAACACACAAACTGCATGCGACACACAACCCATGCGACTCGTAACACAAACCGGTCATGTGCAAACCATTTCCTCCCTCATCCTGCTGCCTCATATGGATCAGAACTACTTTACATCTTTTCTAACATTTCCTTACACAGACATCAGAATACAAACACTAAAAATGCAGTCCATTCAACATCATGTTATTTAGTATGCACTAGGCCCATACAAGTATTTAACCATCGGATTATTTTCACACTCGTTGGATTCAGATGGAATCATTATAAAAGATTCACAGTGTTCCCGGTTACATAACTGTCCTTGGTGCCTGTTTCCCCGGGGCAGCTGCAGGGTGCTGGGGCTGTGGGGGTGGGGTAGGCTGTGTGTGGGGGTGGGGAGTGCTGAAGGATACAATGACAGTCTAAACTGGGATACTGGATCTGTGCCAAGGGGGCAAACGAACTACAGAACTAACTGGTCTGAATGAGCAGAAGACACACACAGCACATATCACACGTCAGTCAGCATGACCTTTGAGTTTTATTGACGGGGGTTTGTGGTAAAAGATGTAGTGGAGGGTAAATCTGTACATTTATATGCGAAATAGACTTATTCACTGTTTTAGGCTGTTACAAAGTTTTTGATGGCAGTTCACAGCTAATGCTCTGGTGTCACACATGAAATGTACAAATATATTCAAGAAAAAGCTTAAATCTGTGTCACTCATCTTGCATATATTTACTTACTATTGTGTTCATTAGTTGTCACTAATTACAAGGTTATGTGCATGTGGTTGCATATATCATTTTGGGCACTGCATTGACACTCATTCATATGTTATGGTGTTCACAGTGGATGAGCAACGGGACGCAACATGGAGAAGTGTTGATTTGGAGCAAAGGAGTGACTCTAAATCCCCGTACGCTCATGAACACAACATTCATCTGCACATTACAAAAGCTGTCTAAAATCACAAATGTACACACATACACACCTGTAGTATGTGTGCTAGGTGTCAGAATACGCTGTGATGCATTTCCTGTACATTACGTTACTGACAAACTATTCATTTAGCAAGTTTACCACATCTTAAAGTCAAGGGATATCCATCTTTTGAATTTGAATAGGCATTTCTATAAGTTTAGAAACTGGGAGTGGCCATTAGGTACATATTATGAAGTATCATCAGCATACAGGGGGAACATACGTTGTGGGATGGGAGGGTAATGGATGATTAAAAGACATTTCATATGATATGTTTATAATCTGTTGTAATTGGTCTCTTGTTAGAAATATAAAATAAAAAAGAAGCAGAGTTCTTATGAAAAGCTATCATGAAATCTGTATAATAAACATCTAACCTCTCGTTCTCTGTTGTGTTTTAGGTCAACCTGAAACTCATGTGAGACTGCTGTCTGCGTCACGGTGTCTCTCAGCTCCACCCTACTTTGTCACATGATGTGCATGTGATTTAATATCTGTCTGTGGATGGATTACTGAAGTCTATCACATTACTAGTGGGGGAGTGTAATGATGCTGGCACTCATACAGTAAAGAGCTGAACTCAAAGTTTCACAATTAGAGCCAGATCTGACTCTGAGTATAACCTTCTGTTGGCCCAGACTTGAATAATAATGGCATTGGATAAAAAGCAATACTAACCTAAAACACGTCAGGCAGGATATTTAATTTGATTTATGAATATGTAACTTCTGAGTAAAGCACAATAATAACACACTCAAGACATGCTGAGAAAGCTGCACACCTATAAATGCATTTTGATATAGATGTTTAAAATATTGGAATTTACGTTTTCCGTCCTGACTTGCCAAATGTTCTACGTCACCATGCATCACTTTATGACACTCCACACAGGGAGCAGCAACACATGTCTTAAACTCACACATGCAAACACCTCGACTTAGCAAATTGGTAGGTGAGAGGGGCCACAGCTCAATGAAAACCAACCTATAATCTTAAATATTACAATAATGTAATCGAAGACAAAGTGATTATTTTAACACCTAAGTATGATGATAGACACAACTCCAGTAACTCTGCTTCATCGACTCACCGGTTGACACACTTTATACATGGACGAGAGATTCAGTACAGTACACTGTGCATGCATGCCTACAATAGATGTCCACACCATCAGAGTCACCTGTTCCTCCCAAAAGTTGAAGCAAAACATGAAAAATGTGATCCCTTGTCAATTTAAAGCTGCACACTGTCACACTCAACCATTGATTAAAATCATATTTAGATTACAGTAAAGATGATACAATAATATATTTTTAAAGCAATATTTAATGTGCCTATTTCCCGTTTAATGTTCCATTTAATGTCATTTTATTATACCATAAAGGTTAAAACATTGGCCAATGCTTACACTGCAGAGATTATGGGAATCTAATTTCACTACAGTGCAATAATGATTGTGCATGCATTTAATATATAAATGTATGAAGGTGCATGTGCTTTTGTACACGGCTGTCCACCACTGTTCCTTCCTGCAGGCTCCTAGCAGCAACGAACAGGCAGCAGTTGAAAGGTTGGACTGCAGCTGTTTCTTATCTCTCGTCTCGAGTGATTTTTGTTCTTGCCTTTTACAAACTCACCCGGGCACAGAAGACCCTTTGTGACCAATCAAATGAGGGGACCCCGAGCCTAGTCGGCCAATAGCAACAACGGTCTGGGTATAAATACTGAAGCCCATCACCTGGTAGAGTTGGGCAACCCTTACAATTGGTGGACAGGATCTGATCCCGGGATCTGTTAACTCTTTCTTTTCTCCTAAGCAGGTAAAAAAGCTTTTTGATAAATCAAAGGGAATGGTTGTGGTGATTTTTCTATATAAGTATGAACGGGAAACTCTCCCTGAACGAACCTCCTGTAAACAAAATCACTCTAAGAGAGGAAAACATTTGTATTCAAATATCTGTGGAGCAGATTGCTCCTTTGGTGAACTCTGGAGACATGAAAACCTTTTCTCTCCTCGCATGGTGTCTTGAATTCCCCTAAAGCTTTGCACATTTTTTCCTGATATGGGAACTTCTAAAATTCTAACTTTTATCAGTGCACACTTTGAAAGACTTGAAGCTTTTGGTTTATTTGATATGTGTTGCACTAGTCTGCTCATAAAAGGCTGGTTAAGTATACGACAGTCAAATGTTACTGAAACAGTTGTGACTATCAGCTGTTGCTGACGCCAGCAGGGCAGACTTGAAGTATGTCTTCGAATAGTTTAGGAGCGCTTGATTTAGTAATGGAACTTGTGAAACCATCTGTGAGGCATGCAATGCTTTGACCTTTCAGTGCACCAGGTGTCATCAATCAACTACACCTCAAGCAACTGACGGAGTTTTGACCTCTGTAGGACGAAGAGAGATCAAATAATCTGAATGATTCTGCAGCTGCAGCTCTGTTGATTACAGTTCTGCATTTAAACATTATTATCAAAGTAATTTGTTTGTCATTAAGTTCCAAATTTGAGATGTACGATTGTTGAGGTGGGAAACTATTTCTTCAAGAGGCTTTTCTAGCTCAATTACAATGTAAAGGACACAAATACATTGTATAGTACAAAGACAAATTAAAAACTAAACTATATCATTAAAAACTAAACTCAAGAGAGAAGGCCTAATAGTATTAGATTAACTTGTAAACATTAGCATTTTTGTGATATTTTCACTCTTTTAAAACGTTTATTTGTTTTATTGCTTCTGGTACCAACGTACTTTCTCTGCTACCAATGTATCGCAACGTAGCTCGGTCACTACGCTTGCATTAGTAAGAGTAAAAGAGAAAATAATTCTTTATAATGTGCTGGAGACTTTGGCTCCCTGCAGAGATGGGAGGGGTGCAGGACAACAGGGGGCACAGCTGCACTATTAATAATCTCTGCTGTGAGGGTGAGACAGGTGGTGAGACAGTCAGAGAGGCAGGACTGCTGGAAAAAAAGCATGTAGACAGAACAGCTGACAGAGAGAGAGAGAGAGACAGGAAGACAAAATGAGAAGGTGTCTCCTCCTCACCAGAAGACTCGTAGACAAGGCACTTGAAAGACTTGGAGAAATACCAGAAAAGACATATGGTATTCACCGGATTACTATGTTGTGTTTCAGGCTGCTACGTCACTGCAACTGACAAATACATCTTGTAGCTAGTAAAACTTTAAAATCCACCTTTTTCAGGGCTGATTCTAAAACATTCTTCTGATTTAACACAATAAGGAAAACAGTACCTAAATAAATTCCAAATAATAATATTTCCTCCTCTCTTGTATACTACAGTCCCACCAAATCAGTACAAGCAGTGCAGATTCTGAAAAATAACACCACCTCTTCTCTTTTTCTCATCTCTTCTCAGGTGGAGTAAGAATCGCAACCATGGCGAAGAATTGTCACAACGACTACAAAATGAAGTTCTCCAAGGACGAGGAGTTCCCCGATCTGTCCCTGCACAACAACCACATGTCCAAGGTACAGAATCTACTGACATTGTCTATCCATGGCCACTGGCCCAAAACACACAGCCTGCCCATATAATGTGCAGCATGACATTGCTTTTAGAAAGGCATGACTTCTCTATGCACGTTCCAAAATATACCTCAGATGAGACAAGTCACTTGGATCAAAAATATTTTCATTGTTGCTTTTGGAACCAGAAGATTTTCTAGGATTCTTAACTGTCACACAGCACCATCTAAAAGACAGAGGAAATCATGTGACTGTATAATCACTGGCCTGCATGTCATCTGCTGTAGGTGCTGACCAAGGAGATCTATGAAAAGCTGAGGGGAAAGTCCACCCCCAGCGGCTTCACCGTGGATGACGTCATCCAGACTGGTGTTGACAACCCTGGTAAGAAGGAGCAAGTCATCAGCATAGAGAATAACGCACACCAGCAAATAGCGTTTGAGCTGACATAAATGAACTGAAGCAAACACTATATTTAACCAAATATGAGTTCTGACAATGCTAGAATCCATCAGTACCTCTCAGATGACATTTTCTCAATGTTTTGGGATCAGGGCTAAAGTTCTGCAAAGTATTCTGTTCTACCCAGGAATGTGTTGGCACACAGGGGGACAGGGGCAAGAGGAATTATCAGTATCCCTCAATAGATACCAATCTTCAAAGTTGAACTAGATAACAATGATACCAACTTCCTCATTGTTCCTCTTGTCCCCAAGGTCACCCCTTCATCATGACTGTTGGTTGCGTTGCTGGTGATGAGGAGTGCTACGAGGTCTTCAAGGATCTGCTGGACCCCATCATCTCCGACCGTCATGGTGGATACAAACCCACCGACAAGCACCACACCGACCTGAACTTCGAGAACCTGAAGGTGAGCAGACCTGCCTGATTGTATTGTTATAGATCAGCACAGCTTTAAGAAGGCAGGATATTGGCCTTTAATTATTCACTGTGTAAAACCAATTACTGGTTACTTCTATGGCCACATCAAGTCATGGTTAGGTTCACTAACTCCAAAAATATTAATACATGCTTTACATACATTTTCTGAAGCAACAAGCTATGGTATATTTATTATAGTGAATAGTAAATGTATTTATAAGTAAACTCACTTCTAAACTTTTATACAATTTAGTCCAATTCCTCACATGTGAAGCAAGCGAGTTTGTAAATTGGAGATAAAAAATAATTGCTTCAACTCAATAATAATAATAATGTGTTTTTTTGTCCTGCCTTCTCTCAGGGTGGTGATGACCTGGACCCCAACTACGTGCTGTCCAGCCGTGTTCGTACCGGCCGCAGCATCAAGGGATTCACCCTGCCCCCCCACAACAGTCGTGGAGAGCGCAGAGGCATTGAGAAGCTGTCCATTGAGGGTGAATGTCAACCTAATGACAATAATGCTAATCTATCAATCTTACACAAATGTTTGTAGAACGCAGGATATATTTTTTGGGGACTGACTCCTTTCCTCTGTGCACCTTCCTTGCTTCTTTACTTTACAGCTCTGGCCAGCCTGGACGGTGAGTTCAAGGGAAAGTACTACCCCCTGAGCGGCATGACCGACGCCGAGCAGGATCTGCTGATCGCTGATCACTTCTTGTTCGACAAGCCCGTGTCTCCCCTGTTGACCTGCGCTGGTATGGCCCGTGACTGGCCCGATGGCAGAGGCATCTGGTGAGAGACACACAGACACAGAATAGAAAATAGAAACATTTCATTACAAATTAAACTTTATTGGGTTTCCCAGATAAGCAGATTTTATATGCATTTATAAACACATAAACACACACACACACTTACCAAACAAACAACCCGCCTTTGAGCTAGTATCTACCATCTGCCCTTCCCAAGCCAACCTTTAAAACTATCACCATCTGTCTCTGTCTCCCACAGCACTAATATGAAAAGCCTGATTATTCCTGTTTTCAAACATCTGTCAAAGTTTGTCATGAATACCAAAGCACAGTGTGTACAGCTGCAACTTACATTTCCCCTTACAGTGGCTAGACCTCCTGTAAATCCACCACTGTGCAGCTCAGATAATTCACAGTACAGGGTTAGTGTTAGAAATGTTTACTGTCACGTTTCTGTGAGGGATCAAATTACTGGCTCGCCAACATTTTTTCCTGCCGTAAATCAAGTGAAACTGAGCTGGATTTTCTTCCTCCAGGCACAACGACAACAAGACCTTCCTGGTCTGGGTGAACGAGGAGGATCACCTGCGTGTCATCTCCATGCAGCTGGGAGGCAACATGAAGGAAGTCTTCAGACGCTTCTGCGTTGGCCTGCAGAAGGTAAAACACAAAAACATGCATGCATTTTTTCATTCATCAACACACAGTTATGCAGACACATAAGTGTGCACGATTCAACTGGGTGCAAGAGTTGAAACCATTTGAATTATGTACATTATGTAAACCTTTTTATATAAGGACCTTTCATGGCTGGTAAACAACTTCATGAAGTTTAAGTCTGGTTATATTTGAATCATAATGCATCATTCATCACACTTTCCTCTTCACTGGTCAGATTGAGGAGATCTTCAAGAAGCACCAGCACGGCTTCAGTTGGAACGAGCATCTCGGTTACATCCTGACCTGCCCCTCCAACCTGGGAACCGGCCTGCGCGGTGGTGTGCATGTTAAGCTTCCCAAGCTCAGCACACACGCCAAGTTCGAGGAGATCCTGACCAGACTGCGTCTGCAGAAGCGTGGAACAGGTACCAAAAAAAAAGAGAAAAATATATAATGGATTAGTCTCAAAAATAGTGACATGTTAGTACTTTCAGAGAAGAGTTTTAAACTTAACACAACTGGACGGGGGGAGGTAAAGAGTTAACATCAACATTAGCATTTATTAGTAAACACATAACTTTAGTACCTTCAGGTCAGTGGGCTAGTGAGCAAGCTAGCTTCCAAATTGCTACTATCATGAAAAGGCTGCCATAGTTTTATTTTAGAATGAGCAAGACTTTAGCAAGATATTATTTTGTATGATTTGCTCCATTTGTTTGGGTTATTAGCATTATTATCCTCCCCCTCTCTTACCTAATGGCTAATTTTCACCTAACTATTCAGAGAGAAATCTTCAGGAAGAAGTCCATTTGAAATGTGACAATGGGATCAACTATGAGGGAGGAATGTTTGTTGAACATACATTTATTTAATTGAAGAAACATTTTTGCAAAGCTTGAGCTAGTCAGACGGCGACCTCCACCCGTGTAGCTTGGGTCATTAATGTCTCCTCTGTCTCAGGGTTCTTTTTTGGGGGATAGCATGTTTCTATGTTCCAGGGAAAGTGCTCTTAGGACTCATTCTTCTTCCCTTCTTTTCCCTCCAGGTGGTGTGGACACAGCCTCCGTGGGTGGTGTGTTCGACATCTCCAACGCTGACCGTCTGGGCTCCTCCGAGGTGGCACAGGTCCAGCTGGTGGTTGATGGTGTCAAGCTGATGGTTGAGATGGAGAAGAAGCTTGAGAAGGGAGATTCCATCGATGGCATGATCCCCGCCCAGAAGTAAAGTGGACAGACAACCAATGACTGAATGACTGTCTGTTTGTTTTTTTTACATTATAAAAAATGAACGGAAACTTTGTTGTAAAGTTGTTTTGCTGGTTCTGGCCAACTGGCTACTTTCGGCTCACTTCTTTCCATCTGCGCCTTCCTTTCTTTCTTACTTCTGGTAACCTTACTCATCTTTACCTTCCTGTCCTTTGTCTCTGATTCCTAATTTCATGTTACTTTAATCACCTCTCTGTCCATCTTCTCTGTAACATCCTGGGATCAATCCATACATAGTCTGGTCATGGCTATGTATGCGCACGTAAAAATGATTTATTTAGGTTGAAAATGATAACTGGACAATTAAACTACACCCCATTTAACAATCAAACCTTCTCTCTCATGTTTTTTTTAAGGGAAACACACATGGATCTTTTGCAACTACTCATAACATATTGACAGATATGTGTATACATGCAGTGATAAAGTGCATTTAATTTGAAATGGTAAATTTAATTTAAGTGAAAATTAAGATTAGCTTTAACTCCACACAGACACCACACAACAATAACAAATAAACTGGTGGGAATCCACATTAAATACATATATGAGAAAATAAAATAGACATAAAAATGAAAGAGGTTGAAAGTCTTTATTTTTGTGTCACACATTATTTCCTAGGAGACATGCAGGATTGCAGGTCGATCATTTCTGTAATTTCAGCCCATAAGTTAAGTTTTCTTGATAACAGCAACGGCTTCAAACACACTATACAACAGAACTTTAGCCTTAAAGCATGGCCCTAACTGTATCTACAGAACAGGTTCAGAGAGTGAGGCCCAGTTGTACACAAAGAAAATAAAAAATAATAAACTAGCCCTAAATCATAGCTTCACATTTTCAGACAGTGATACCTGCTGCGGCTAAAATCTCCCATTAAACAGATACATTCCTGTAGACCTTACAGCCGTAAAGATCACAACTCTGCTGTATCATCCAGCTCTTACTTTTACTTATCAGTGTTTTGTTAGATGCTGCACACTTTAGAAGTACAAGTTATAATTGTTTGGCTTTATAGTTACAATACAAGTACAACAACCTTTGGATTTTGGTGTAGTCAGTGTCAATATATGATCAATAGAGCACTCTGTGTATTCTTGTCAAATCTTGGTAGCTTTGTTCTGTAATGAGCAGCAAAGTGTTTTTATAAAAGAAAATCTTGGTTCTTAAAAGGTCATTCAAGGTCTCATCATAAATCACTGCTTCATTACGTTGCATGCTTTGAAATTATTCGGGGGTTTAATGAGGCAGGAATCTGATTGGTTAACAGTCATAAACCTCGTACAGTAGTACTGGAATCTGATTGGTCATTAGTCATACAGGTTTCAGCAGTGCTGCAGCCTGATTGGTCAATAAAGGGAAAGGTTTATAGTGTTGCTGAGGTTAGGAACATTAAAAAGTGAACATTTGATGAAAGAAAACTGTTAAATCTGACAAAACGTTATGGAAACAGGTGGCCATTTAGATTTTGTTGTTACTTCAGATTCCTTAAGATGACTTTGTGGCATCACTAAATGACAAACCTGAAGCCATCACACCGGCTGGTTTCACTGAGGGAAGTGAATTTAAGTATAGGAAAGAATGTCAATTATTCACTTCAGTGGGCTTTCAATGTATGAGACGGTGGGATTTTATAACAATTTACAAAACAAAAGTACAAATTAATTAAAAACTGCGATTGCAGTACAATGCAACCCTGGCTTAAAGCAAAACAAAAGTGCTCAATGAATTTTAATGACAGATCAGCAAAATTAAAAGAAATAATCAAAGAAATCAAACAAGGAGCCCTATTGAGTCGATGCTTATTCAAGTCTTGATTCTCAGTTTTGTGGCTGTATTGCACTACATTTGAGGAAAGCGATGGCGGTGGTGTTCTGACCGACTGATGTTAAGTGCTACCAGTAAAACGAACATCTCCTCCGTTTACTTCTAAACCAGTACGAGCTACTGTAACCATGTGTGGGGAAGATGTTTTTGGAAGAAGAGATTAAATTATAAAAAAAAGCTTGAAGGTCAAGTAAAAGTAAACTTCCTCTACTTTGGGTTAAAATCTGTGGGTGCTTAACTTTTAACTGATAGACAAGCAAGTAAAGTTTTTTGGCTTCATAAAGGATAGGGATGGGGGGGGGGGGGTTGAATGGAAAAATATTTGTATTTTGTTGTATCATACCGTGTTAAATTTCCATCACAGCAGATAAAAACTGGAACCAGTCAAACAGAGAAGCCATGCTATTTGACCTGTAATCAATACAAGGGTTGGTCAAGCTTTTACAAAAAGGTTTTTAACCATTTGTGGTACAGATTTAATCTCAGTTGTCCTGGCACTCAGGGAACGCTGACGATATGTGCTGGGAAAAAAATCTATTTGAATTTTCTTACATATAAGAAATGTAGTTTAGTTAAATGTTAAAATGACTATTTAATTTAACTAATAGTTAAATCAGTGCGTATTGGTCTCAGAATAATGCATTCTGATTGGTTGACAAAGCCTTTGTTCCTAATGTAAATTGACGAAACCCGCGGAAGTGGAAAATAATGTAAAGTGGCTCTTTTTTTATTTCCTGTATAGATCAAAAACTGGGCCAGCTAGGAAATCCTGTTGTGTAATAAAAACTCAAATCACGGTTCCTGTTACAGATCCATTTTTTTTTTTCTTCTAACCAACAAAATGTTTTGTAATTTTACATTTTTGGAGAGCTTTTTTGCTTGTAAATAAAGGTAATATGGGACAAACCATTGGGTAAAGTATATGTAAAGAGAAGAGCATAATGTTCAGGTTATCAAGTACAACATTTCAGCTGGGTCATGTATTTTTAGGCAGCTTTGCTCCTCTGTAAGCAGCTCACCTGCTAGCTATCATTACAGTGAGAATTCAGTATGGATAGCAGACAGAGGCAACATTTGATCAGAAAAGGTACAAACAAACATGAAAATGCCAACTGAGCAGTAAATGGGAGTCATCAATGGATGGGCAGAAAGGCTGCGATGCATCATTCAGTCTGTCACAAGTCTCTGCATTTCTGCATGTCTCCCTCTAAAGGCCTGTCGTCAGACTGCGACCTCACTTCTGAAATATGTGACGTCTGCTTCCGACAACATATGTCAAACTTCTGCCCATTTAAAAAGCATTAAAGAAGGAAAATAAACTTAAAAGACAAAGAATTTAAACATCTCTTTAAATAGCAGCTCTTTAAAAAGGAATGATGACAACACATATGATACAATAGGAATAACAATGTTAACAACAACAAATCCTCAATCTCCATCATGCTCAGCAACACCATCCTTATCATCAAACATGAAATAGTGATAAAAAGAAAAATGGACTCCATGGGCTCAAATAATATGGAGGTGGTGGTGTGTTTCAAGCAGGGGTCATAGGTCACTGACAGCTCCAAGGTCAAGGGTCATCATAAGTCGATGGCGGTCTATCCGTGTCTGTGCATCCGTTTGTCTGGCTGTGATTGGTGGCATCAGAAGAAGAGGGTCTTTGGCGGAGGCGAGGCATCTCTGGCCGCATCAGATGAGGCGGAGCCCAGGGATGAGAAGGAGGAGGCGATGGTTTCTTCCTCATTGTTCCTCCTCCTCTTCATCCCTCTTCTTTTATCAACCTGTCCTGTCTGTTATCAATCTGCCCCGCCTCCTGTCGCCCTCAGAGCTCCAGCTCTTTGGACACTTTGGTGGCAATGTCTCTAAAGGCTAACGGCGCCCCCCACAGGCGCTTGAACCTCACACCGCTGCTCTGGCCCAGCCCGCTGGGCAGCTGGCAGACCTCTGCCTCGAAAGCCACACGGGCGCCAGCTGCTCCGTGAGTGCAGGACAGGAGGAAAGGCCCGGCCAGGTGGACCTGGCAGCCGCAGCCCTGCGCCGCCTCACGCAGCGCTAGCACCACCTCGGCCGGGTCACGGGGGCTCCGCACCCTCACATCCCAGCCGCATCGGGGGGTCCGGGGCTCGGCCGCCTTCTGATGCCCAGATAGATGGCGACTGGAACGGGAGGAAGGGAAGGGACGAAGCAAACAGTGGATGGAGGAGGAAATGTAGGAATATTTAAAGGACAGGGCAAGGTTGGTATGGGATGTTGAAAGCAGAGGGTTGGAGGAGTTAAAGGTTTGGATAGCAGAAATAAAAAGGAGGAGATCAGATATGAATGTAGGAGCATGGAGTTAAGGATAAGTTGGAATAAATATATGGAGTTTAAGTGAGAGGGATGTGTGATCAAAGTGCAGGCAAGTGAAAGTTTGTTTGTATGAATGTGAATGTATGAGTGGTAAGGGAAAGGGGGAGAAGAAGAAAAAAGATTAATATCATACATTATTGGCTTTTTACATAGAAATCTAGACAGATAGTTACATGTGTATGTTCTACTTTCTCTCCAAAATCTCTTTTTCCATACTATACATGGTGTACAACAGCGAAGGGAGATGCAAATCAAACCCACCTCAAATTAATTGCTCATGTGAGGGATTTAGGTCAATCTGGGATTAATATTACATTAATTTTGTTCTTGAATGAGAGTTTATAATGAAACATATAATAATGACATACAACAAACAAAATTCATAAAATCACAAACTAAACTAAAACACAAAAAGGGGAAAGAGTTTCAGACTGTTGATACACATCGAACGTTATCATTTCGGTAACACTTTCTATCACGCACATCTCTATAATAAAATATAAACACTTATAATCTGATTATAGCACTGAATAAATCTAATTATAAGCACTCATACATATAACACATTATAAAGCAATACTTTATAACTGCTGGTCACTCACTGAATGTCTTGTTTGCAGGGATCATAGTGTATTATAATCCTCATTAATAATATTAGATCACTGTTATGAAGCATTATGAATATTCATCAATGCTTATAACTATGACTATAGAGTGCGATAAGTAGATTATGAAGGCATTATAAGTATGTTTAGAATGCATTACAGATATGAGCGCTGTAGAAAGTGTTACCTTCATTTATTTTACTTTCCTTTAAATCAAAAGACAATTCTACCTGCAGGGATCATCTACCACAAATGGTACCACAGTCTGTTAGCTACTGTTAGCCTGGTGCTGCTGGTTTACCTGCTGTTTATAACCTGAGACTGAGACTGGGCTGAAGCAGCTGAGGCTGAGAGGAAGTACACGAGACCTTTAGTAACATACGGATAAACTGACACTGATGACTCGGAAAGAGATATAGTACAAGTAAGATGAGAGTCCACGACCGATACCATCATAATCTATGTTTGGTAAATGCTGGTGTTGAGACCGTCCTAAAATATTTTGGGATGTAACCCATAAATTAAACATAACTGACATTAAGTAATTTGTGTTCCAGTGTTGTGACTTTTGTAAGATTCTGATCTGCGTATAGAAATAATACTTAAATTGGATACTTGGCTTTCTTTACATTTGTCTTCATCTTTTTTAATTCTAACTATAATCTACAAGTTTAATATTCATAATCTGTAATAATAATTTTTCTTTCATTCAATCTTTCATTCTGGTTTTAGGCCATGGGGTTACAGGCATACGGGGAAATGAGGGTCGGTGCGTAAGGATGTTTGTGTTCGTTTATAGCAATTATTAAATCTTGATGTTTTTGATTTTACAAGATCTAGGACAGAGAAGTGTGCGTATGTTTCCTGTTGTAATGAGAATGTGTGTAGGTTATGGACCGCACAGTGTGCATTCTCTGTATGAGCACTTTCATTTAGTTTTAGGTATTTCCTCGTGTCCTCACCACATGAAAGAGAAATGTTTAATTAAAAAATCATCACAAAAAACGAAGTATGGATCAGGATCTGTGCTGGATACGTAATCCAGTTCCAATGTTGGATCACATGCAAAAGTGTGACTCCATGCGGACTTCTGATGTCACACCTAAGAATGAAATCATTTACAGCTGCAGCGTGGACACAACAGTTCTCTGTATACAACATATCCTTGTAAAGGCTTTCTACTTAGAGATTAAAGGCATACAAGTTAAGTTCCACAAGTTAATTATCTTCAGACTAGCAGCCGGGCAGAGATTTAAAGAAATACTTCAACATTTTGGGATATATGCTAATTAATTTTCTGGCTGATTGATATCACTCTCATGTCTATAACGTAAATATGTAGCCGGAGCCGGAAGCTGGTTAGCTTAGCTTAGCGTAAAGACTAAACAAAGAATAGTATCGCGATCTTTTGAGTGTCAATATTGTATCAATACGCCAAGTACAAATTAAACCTTTTGGTAACTAATCTCTTTTTTTAGGCTACTAGATGCTGTCTGTCTGTTGGTCAAAACACAGATGAGATATTACAGAAAACTTTATCTTTTATCTATTAGATAAAACAGATATTGACAAAACGGCATAGTTAGCAGTTGTAAAAAGCTAATAAATCGCAATACTCAGCAAATCGGAAATCGCAATATCGTCTATGTGCCGAATGATTTCTTGGCAGAAACAAACTAAGCGGGATACAACATACAGTACGTCTTTCTCAGCAAGACAGCAAATAAACACATGTCCCAAAATGTTGAACTAACAACAGCAGTAATACCATCATAGTAGCACACACAAGTATTTCTCTAGCTGTGTCTCGAGGAGTAAACTAAAGGCCTTTGACATCTTTAAACACTTGATAAATGTAAGATTATTCTACACTTGCACTCTCGTCATCAGTGTTGGGACCAAATGTAAATGTGAACTCACCTTGTGACCGGAGATCTGCTGATTCTCTCAGGTTCGTCTGTGACCCTCAAGAAGAAGAAAAACGTATCCGTTAGGAAGCAATTGGCCAATCACATTCTCCCACGATCCTCCCCCCACTTCCTGTTTTAATGCACCAAATAGCTGCATGGCTGTCAGTCAATCCACGTCAATGACAACACAAAACACAAACACTTGTCTTCAAATCACAGATGGATCAACACCAACCTACACTCACCACACTGACATTTTGTTGTTTCACATCCATCCAATGTTGCAAAGTCACCAACAAAACAAATGGGCGGTGGCCGGACTCACACAAATACAAGTCTAATGCTTATAAAAGCACAAACTAGTGTGCTAAGAGAACAGTAGCCTCATTCAGAAACGACTCAAAAACATTTACTCTACGTCTGTCCTCGAGTTTAACTGCCGTCACAGCTGAGATGTGGATGTGAGAACAACGTCTGTAAGGACGAGGTTTTAATGGACTGCTGTGTCTCTTTGGATAACTTTCATTTTTTTCGGTGTCTCCCAGGTGATTCATAGGAACCCATCGATATCAACTACTCATGCTGACCACATCTGGTCCACCATGATGCACACTCAGTGTTGCCAGGAGTACAATAATGTTCTATCATTTAGCTCTTTGATCAATAATTCTCTCTGACATGTGTAGTACTTTACAAACAACATGGGAAATTGTCCCCCTTCAACTACATTGAGAATAAAATGTTTGTTGAAACCTTTAACTCGTGGTTTCAATTATACAACATTTTACTGATAATTACATAGGATTACAAGATCCTGTAATTACATAAACCGATAATGTATATTAACACAAAGTAGATTAGAAAACCTTTGATGGCCCGCTCAATATAGGCTCCGCTGCGTCCTGGAGTTTCTCCCTTCAGGAACCTGAAGGTTACCTGATTTGACCGGCTAATATAAAGTTATACAAACTGGTGTTGGTGTTAGTGTCAGATGTCTGCCTCTTTCCTGCCATCAGTCATGATTGAGCTCGTTAGTTATGTTCCATTTCTTCTCTTCCTGTAAGAGGCACTACTATTGTTGCTAACATCCCTCAAAATCATCCCTAACATTTAAAAATCATGTGGGATCTTGAGTCCGATGGTGACAAGTCTAATCTTCTAAACACATGGTAAGTAGCTATGCAATTCCTTACAAGTTAGAGAGTGGATTATTGCATTTCACATGCCACACACATCCAGGACGTATGAGCTCATGGCTGCTGTTGATGCTTTGGATGAATGTATCTTCTAAAGGACTATGTGCTCCACCCAACAGCCTGCCAGGTGCTGTTGAGTTTGTGGCTGCTTGTTGCACTTCCCTTCCATGGCCAGCAGGGGCTACTGTTGCTATTTTCTGTGCGTCAACTCTGGGTTTCCTAATCTCTATTCCAGGAATTTGGGGTGGCCTGGAGAAGTGAGCAGTAAGGTTTATTTTTTATTTACTGAAAATTAAACCTACTCTAATGTGACCCTGGCTCTAACTGAAGAGCCGTTGCAGGGCTGTGGCTTTAGATCTAAACACATGTTTAAATGTCTGTAGTGTCACCTGAGAAATCCCTGCTAATCCACACAGATAATCACTGGGATACGCAACAGCATATGTGCATATATGCATGAATGCTTATATATAAATAATTACCCAAGAAATATCTGTTGGGTGTTGGATTAAGAATACTAAACCTAATTCCAGCGACTCTGTTTGTGGACAATTGACTCGTAACACCCTTATGTTGCTTAAACTGTACAAATCTCTTGAAATCTCGTACAATACATGCCTGTACTGAACGGTAATTATGTAAATGTTTTGTGACGGAAGAATTGGAGGTTTACAAACTATATTATATGATTTTGCCTTTCTTGACAGGGTAAAGAATGTGAGCGAATAACACTTTGCTCCTCCCTCAGAAACCGATGCCAAGGTGACCCTGAGCAAGACAAGTGGTATTGCATCCTTATGGAAGAATACAGTCGGGGAAAATGTATCTTAGTATGAAGTGACAGACTTGACTCCATGCTCTTACACGGCATTAAGTTAGCAATTATCTGAGCACAGACAGACAGACAGACAGAGAGAGAGAGAGAGAGCGAGAGAGAGCGAGAGAGAGCGAGAGAGAGAGAGAGAGAGGTAAAGAAGAGCAGAAATTGACAGAGAGAGAAGCTAGCAATAGTGTCAGGACAATCTGCTTGTATCTTGAGGGAGAGCTGTGCAAGATCCCTGTTTAAGAGAGATTAATCCTGGTTGCATAACTAATCCCGATTTAAAACGGCAGTGACGCTGGGTCAGTCAGTAAGGACGACTGGTGCAGGCTTCTTACAAGCATGCTGCTCCTGCAGAGGGCTCGAACACATGCTGTGCACTCGTAATGTCTCAGGTTCAAAGCTACAAGGATGCCGGCTAAATTATTTTCCCCAGACATGAATCATTACGACTAAAGCTTCATCATTTTGAGGACAGGTCATTTAAGAGTGCAAAGCTTTTCATTGTATTGCTATTTTGTTGTAAACTGAAAAGGTACAGTTCACCTGCCTTGCTATTCACCACCATATCCCTGCTCTTGTACTGTGAATGTTGTCTATGTGATCATAACAGGAAGCACAATCGAACCTAAAATCAGTCAAATACAATCTCAAGAAAGTAAAGTGCTCGAAAGAGGTTCAACAATTCTAATAATTAATTCATTGTTTGCCATTTTTTACATGCTAAGATGTGAATATTTGCCGGTTTCCTTCATCTCCTACAACTGTAAACTGAATATTATTGGTTTAGGAACATCGGTCGGACAACATCTGAAGACGTTACCTCGAAGAAATTGTGATGGACATGTTATAACCGTTTTCATTTTATAGACCAAACTAATATTTATTGAGAATTATTTGACTGATAAATGTAAAATGAAAATCATTGTTAGTTACAACTTTAGTACATACAATGTACTAAAGAAAGATATTATTTTTATAGTATTATAATGTACCCTTTTGCAGTCTCATTCCTTAAACCTGCTGCTACTTCAGTTATCAATTAAAAAGATTTATGACATTTTGTCAGTGTATGTGTATGAAATTGTGACTGCAACAGCGTAGCAAAAGCTAAATCAAAACACTACGTTTTGTGTTCACATTGCATTCTAGTTTCTTAATGCCGGTATGAAGCTTTGATTCCTGGCTTATAAGACTGTTTAATGTTGGTGCAAAAAGTTGGCTTTAGAAAGAAGCCTTTGCTCTTTGATTCTAAAGGACTGACACCAAAAACTACATCGACCTCAAAGGTTTCACTGAAACATTTTCAATCAAACTGGAGATCTTTGTGCTCTGACGTCTACGCTTCCTCAATTGTGAGAAATATTTGCCCATAAAAACTAAAAACAGAGCTAGTAATGCACACTACATTACCAGTAGGGATGAAGTTGTTTACCTCAAAGACCGTGACTGAACCTCTCCCTCTCCATCACTTCTCTTCATCATTCACCCCCCACCTCTGTCGTGTATAAAACACCACTGAAGCGCCACCCCTCCTTTCTGTCTGTCCTGGCTCCTCTGCTCACAGAGATCCCACAGTCCTGCTGACTTCTGCACAGCATTGGCACACATATGGTGCTGATTACATGACGCAGACTAGTACAGTTGAGCTGCAATAAACGCACATACTGCAGGGGACGCACAAACATCATCTGGTTGTTTATTCTAAAAACGACTTGTGTGACTAACTAACCAACATTAAAATCGGCTGTGTAGCAATAGGGTTAACTTCAACACAAACATCATGTATTAAACCAACTTCACCCCTTCACCACCCAGAAAAGCAATACGGTTATGAGTTATTGTTGGAAGCAGGTAATGGAAGCACAAAGCCCAGCTGGCAGAGACACAAGCAGTCCAGACAGACACACATTCAGGCAGGCAGCTGCTGATTAGAGTTTTAGTCACATAAACACACCGTTATGAGACAGAGCTGCTCTACAGGAAGAAACATCTTGTAAACTTAGTTAAACTCAGATGTCCACAGTCCCAGAAACTCAAGTTTGCTGGATAAGAACGTTGGTCACAGAATAAGGCAGGTTTAAACCAGAGCTTTAGTTTCCAAATCGAGGTTCCAACATTTAAAAATTCAGAATTAAGCCTAGTTCTCAGCGTATGCTGTATAATGATCATACTATAATAGAGGCTACGGGATGATGTATTTTTGTAAGCCAACCCAGAAATAAGCATTTTCTTGGTTCACTCGACAAAAAGGGATTTTTCCATCAGATTTTGAATTCTTGCAGAAAATAATCTGTGACAAACAAAACTTTATGATACTTAAACAATCGAACACCACTTTGATGATTTTTAAAGCGTAAATGTAATTGCCAGAAGTAAAAAACTGCATTAGGCTATAAAGGAACTACACCATGCTCACATGACTTAAACGTCACCACCACTAAGCCCGATGTGTTCAGCGTGATGCCGTTTAATGTCCCCGACAGCATCTGTAGTCTTGTTTATTTTACTTTATTTACTATATTAGTCATAAATAGACAGAAGATTCACTGTCACAGTATATATCAATATCAACATATATCAATACTGTGATATAAAATGACATGTATAAAAAGTACTGTGAAGATTGTATGTATAGTGCCCACTTCTATTAAGACACCTTTCAAATCAAGCAAACATAACTCTCCTCGAGTCTCTTCTTGATGGAACATACAAGGGAACAACTACTGTGAACAAAGCTCCGTGTGGAAATGTCATTAGAGAAGCTTTGACTCAGATACATGCTTGTATAACTAAACTCCAACCTGCGACAGACAGTGAATGACGGGTCAAGGGGATGACAGGGCACTGGCAAGCAGACAGACAGACAGACAGACAGACAGACAGACAGACAGACAGACAGACAGACAGACAGACAGACAGACAGACAGACAGACAGACAGACAGACAGTCAGACAGTAGCAGCCAGAAAACATGGGAAAGGAAGACTTACTAACTGTTTTTGTCCCCTGTGGGAGGGTGCAGCCCGACATGGACTTGTTTGAGCTCTGACGTTTAGAAGGGTCAAGAGTGACCCTAGAAGGAAAGAGGAAGAAGAGAAGGAAATGAAGAGAACATGAGAGGAATGGAAAAAAGGAAAATTAACAGCAGAAAGTCAGAGAGACAATAAACAAAAGAGAAAGCAAGTGAGCGGGAAGACAATAAAGAGATGCCAGACAGTAAGAAGGTAGAAGAGGCAGAGAAGTACAAATCAAACTGTATGTACTGTAGTTCAGGAACAAAAAGGATAAAAGATTGGCAGGTGACTGGCAAGGAAAAGCAAAAGTCGTTAAAGAATCAAACAAACAAACCAACAGATAAAGCAACAATAAGCAGCAGAGAAGAACCGACTGAAAGACATACTGTATGTCCACCTGAGCAGCAGACCTGGGTCCAATAGGTTATTGATTGTTTGCACCTGCTCAGACTTGGGTGGGGTTAGCTGCATCAGGGTTAGGGTTAATGTCCAGCTGCATACATGTGATGGGTTTAGATCGAAGCCTGCAGCGGGATTGGGCCTTCTATTACTGATGGGGAGCAGTCAACATCAATTGGGCAGGATGAAATATTCTAAGCATTGCCATATTCCCCGTCCAAAACAAGTCAAATTCAGTTTTATTTGTCTCTCTCATTCGCCCACTCACTCCGTGTTGTCCTTTCTCTCTATATGCATTTAAAGATCAGAAATGACCATCCTTAAATCCAAACACCCTAAATGAATTAGTTTTGTAAACAATACCACCATTTGTCTGTCTGGTTTGTTGCCATTTCGTAAGGAAACAACATAACAAGGGACACAATCCGGTTAAGTCTTTCTTTCTTTTTTTACATTTTTAAGACTAAGCCTTCAGGATATTTCTCATCGTATTAATTATTTACCATTTCATAAGGGCTACATTTGTTGCTTTCTGTGGAGTAAGTCAGAAACAATAACAAATGTTGTAGGGAGCAGGTGGTTATCGCAAGTGAAACAAACAGAAGTAATCATGTTTAAACACTATTGGACCCAGGTCTGAAGCCTGTAAAACTTTATCATTAGGGAGAAAGGCTGGTAGGTTAGTACTGGTTAAGGAAGAGACGGTGAGAGGCAGCAAGGTTAGCTAAATGATCTTCATGTACAGGTTTATAGCAAAAGAGCTACACTGTCCAGCTACAAGCCAGTAAACATACTTTCACAGCCAGTCTGCTGCAGTCACTCCCCCTCGTGAAGGGTTAGCAGTTATAGTCGAGCACTTACAATCCTGCAGTTAAAGGTTCATTTGTAATCTGTTATCATTCCATCTCCTTCTGTTTTACCTAGCCCCGCCTCTCAACAAAAGTTAAACTTTCTTCTCCTCCTCCCAGCTACTCCTCTTACCTGCGGGTCAACTTGGAGGTGAGTTTGCTGAGCAGGTTGGTTGTGGTCCGGGTCCTTGCGTGGGGCAGCGGGCTGGCATCATGGGACGGTGTTGGGGAAGCTGGGGGAGCATGGGAAGGAGGACGACGGTCTCTAATCTGCCCTCCATGGAAAGTGCTCCTCACCGTGGATCCCCTGGAGAGGCGGGAGGAGGGCGTGGAGGACGAGGAGGAGGCTCCAGAGGCACCAGCGATGCTGTGGGTTGAGGGGGAGGCGGGGGGCAGGCGATGAGATAAGGAACTGGAAGGAGAGGAGGAGAAAACCATGAGTGGGACTTTCAATCAAGAGCGATTTAATACCTACCGCCATTTTTTTTAAAGCATTTCATATTTTGGAATATGTTTTAAAGCCAGTTACATACTTTATATGATTAATGCTTCTTTAATATGACCCCTACATATGGAAGGCAGGATCAGAAAACGTGGATACTTGTCTACATTGTTTTGTTTGTTTACTTCGTTGACCAGATATTTTGTAAAAAAATTGTTTTTTGATTTTATGATTACAATCAAGTGTATTTAAGATTTGTAATACTTGTATCGACTTCGACTGAGAAATGTAACGAGTGAGAGAGCCAGCTGCTCTTTAGATCATGACAACAGTTATTCCTAATCTCTCAAAATTGACCCAAATTGCTCCCTTTCCCCACTGGGACCTCTCATTTTTCTGCACACCCCGTAAGTCTTGTCCAATTTTCTTACACTTAGTGACGTAAACCCCCCCCCCCCCCACACACACACACACCTCTACCCACGACTCTCAGGCTTGCTGGTGGCCTGAGGCTGCTTTTCATAACGCTCTAAATAACACCCACACACAAGGTTCAAGTGGGACAGAACCATTAAACGAGTTAAGTTGAAGCGCAGCCGTTGCAGAGCAAAATCGTTTAACATCGATGTGAACTAGCTGCCTACTGCAACCAACTGCAGGGGGCACACCGGGGATGGAGGGAGGAGAGGAAAAGAGAGAGGCGGAGACGTCTGAGAGATAAAGACGAGGCGAGACGAGAAGAGGAAGATGATAAGTTGAATTGGTGCAAAAGTGGGAAAGAAATTATGTTTACCCCTTTCAAAGAGAACCCCTGAGACGTCCGTCTTAAATGTACACTTCTGTTTTTGTTTCTTTCTCTGTTGCAACACGATGCTTGTAAAAGTTATGAGTAGAAATCATTTACATGGCAAACCTGAATAGGAGGGTTGAGACTATCAGGAGTGGGACTTTGATTTGTGATTGAATCAGCCAGTGCTACTGCATTGGATCTTCGTACACCTGTACTCAAACAAGGTTCAAAGGTTCGTAGTTATTTCAAGCTTAAGATAAAACAAGGAGTATAATTATATGAATTTCAAAGTTCAACAGTACGTATATAAAAATAACTTCTCTAAATTACATTTTCCACAACTTTAATTTTTTGTTGGTCCTTGTGGACAAAAGCGGTAGGGTTTTCTGTCCCTGCTCTCGTGCCTCCCTTCCCTCGAGCGGGTCTAGCGATACGGCTTGTCCAGAAGCGTGCTGTTGGGCTCTGTTATTCTCCTGAACGCAGGAGGAGCCGCTGTTGAAGGAGTTTCCGGTGAACCTGCACAATTTCATCCGATTTCACCGGAATCGGACCCAGTGGCATAGATGACGGGAATTAAGAATAACTATATAGAAATAGCCAATCTTCTCACTGATGGACTCGTTTGTTTGTGGAGGTCATACAGAGGCATCTGTGTTACATTCAGACTGTTTCATAACCAGGTAAAGGTTCCTCGTTATAACTTTAGTGGAACTTCAGTTAGTTTAGTAAGAGTAGCTCATGTGTCAGTGTGAGGCCACTGTTCTTCCAGTGCCATCCTAGATTACTCTGCGTATGTTTGTATGGAGAACAATGTGTGTTTAATAAATGGACATATTGATATAATATATAACATAATTGTATGTATTATATAAACAAAATATGAGAGTCACACACATGCTGTCGTTTACATAATCAGTGCTTTGTGTCCCTCCTGTTGCCCCTATAGATCACACAATTTTCATGTCCAGTTTTATTAACTAAATGTGACTGTGTGTGTGTCCATGCACGCGTTTGTCCGATCAACCACTCTGGCATGGCATCACATTGACAAGGCCTCTGAGGCAAGTGGAGGGTAATGTTGGCACAAGGCCAGTCCTCACTTCATCCTGCTTCTCTCTCCTGCTTACGTCCCCTTTTCTCTCCCTCTTCCCTCTCCGTCTCCCCAGACTGTCTCTGAAACACCAGTGAGTCAGCGCTCCATCGACAGCATTTGACACTTTTCTTTCCCCATTTTTGTATCTCAGAAAACATCAAGGTTGGTGCGGCATGTTTGTGGAGTGTAATACTCACTTTCTACTTGATAAAATATTCTTTGTTAATTAAAAAAAACATGTGTACGTTCATGTTTTTCTTTGCTGCTTTCACAGATTCTTAGATCTCTCGCTCTTATCCATTCGATACACCCTCTGCCTGACCCGCCCCCAGCCCCCCTTCAATCTGTGCAGGATTTTCTTTTTACGCCGACCTTCTGGCTCCTCCTCTGAGAGGTAAAATTATAGAGTGATAAAGAGACAGGGGAAAAGCAGGTCAGCCAGATAGTGAAACAGTGACCATAGGAAAAAAGAGAGAGGGAGGAGACGGTGGCTGCCATGCTCTGACACTGACGAGCAGACAACCATCTGTCACAACAACAGACGGTTCATATTGGGTACATAAACACACACACACGGACAAACCCACTCATGCAGTT
The DNA here is from genome assembly GCF_900634415.1 of Cottoperca gobio. Taxonomy (NCBI): domain Eukaryota; kingdom Metazoa; phylum Chordata; class Actinopteri; order Perciformes; family Bovichtidae; genus Cottoperca; species Cottoperca gobio. The sequence continues at coordinate 20,319,150 of NC_041367.1, read as the reverse complement.
TAAGCCCTTTATCCTCTCTTGAAGAGACAAAATGTATGAGACAAACACTCCGGGCCAAACACTCTCTAAGCTCTGTGCAGAAAGAGACAAGCTGTACCAGTGGAACCAGTCTTTTACGATATCCTTTCCCACTGTAATCACTTTGAATATGAATGAGTTTCCCACATTGGGTTAAATAACATGCAAAAGGACAATTCTTGTTCATGTTTACCTTGCTGCTGTTTTCCTTGCACTGACATTTAATAGCGGCCAGTTAAATAATAGCCTGTGTGTGCACCACACTTGTTCTCATAGAACTGAATCTCTTGGTGAGTTTTTTTTGCATGACAACCTTTTCCCTGACCTACTCCTAATTCCTGGACCTAATCCTTCAGGGAGTTTAGACACAAGATGAGCTGAAATTTAGAGCTAGCACAAAGCCAAAACAGACTCCAATCTGTTGTTTTATGAACTGATGCATGATGATGCTGAAACCTTCAGTGTTGCGTTTATACATATATGATCCACGGCCATTGGCTGTGGTCCAAATGTTGTATCAAATAAAGAATCACCAAAATGTACACAATTAGAGCAATGTCACTAACAGTGCTAACTGTGAGGGCACTTTGCATTTCTATTACAGTACATATGATTCTCCTCTCACCTGTTTTCCTTGCCATTTTGCAGCATTGTGTTTCTATCAGTGCTGGATCGGTCTGTACACACATACGTGTTTCTTCGAGTCATGGCACTGGCAGGGATGTTATTCTGGAGAAAGAATCAGAAAAGGTCTGTTTTAATCTGATGTGGTGGTGGAAAGTGGTTTACAATACAACACAATGAAAGGAGGGCTTCAAAAGTGCAAGACGTGTATTATGCCTTCCTATGCCCGACAGTTTGCGTGGCACTATATGAGAAGCCCTGCTCGAGTCAGCCCGTCTGGTGCTGCAAGCAGGCAAAAGAAAAGGAGGCTTCCCTCGATTGTTTGATTTCAGACCCGTACAGAACATGTAAGAATTAATCTCAGGTTAATCTGGATGCTTCCCTTCGCTCACCTCATGCTCATTTTACTGAACAGCCATAATCTCCATATTCCCCCTGCTGGGTGAATCTACAGTTTGTTATTCATCTGGATGAGAGTGTTCAACTCTAATCTGAGGAGGCCGTTAATGTTTGCAGTCTTTATAATATCTGTGTCAGTGTAGTGTAATCTGAGGAAATGGGATTAGGGCGATTGAGGATTCCTTATCCTGTAGGCCTTACTGTGGTTGTGTTAACTTCCTTGCGCCGGTCGGGTATCTCTGCTTTATTCGGGTTATGAGCAGAGCTAACCATGGGACTGGAGGGGGTTGGGATGCTACGGGAGCCAACTGTGCTGGTGCTCGGCTTGCGGCTCGACAGCCGCTCCTCCTTGAGACCAGCCCCTTCGCCTACACCACTGGGACTCCGCTTGGGGAGTATCGACCCTGGAACCGCTGGACCACCTGAGAGATAGAAAAGTTCTTAGTGCGGAAGATTTCTGTCACTCTTTCAACATTTCAGAGTGAAAAAAACCAACTAACTAATCACAAAACATGCTAAACTCCACTGTGTCACTGATTCTGCCTTACAGAAGTCAGAGTGTCGTCTCTGGCGGTGGTAAGTAGAGGCGCTGCGCTGCGCCTTGTGGCCAGAGGAGGAAGAAGGTACACCGGAGGAGGAGGAAGTGGTGTGCTTGCTGGTTCCGTTGGTGATGGTGCTGGGTCGTACTCGAGCCAGACTCAGACTGCTGCCCGACCGAGACTCGTTGCCTTCCGTCTGAGACAGAAAACAGACACAGAAAGAAAAGAATATATGTACACTTGCAATATGACTGGAAAAAGGTATTTATAAGGTTGTTAACAGGTTCTCTCTGTGCATCAACTCAGGGCTATTAATAACCAAGACCATGCTTGTCCAGTACAGTTCATTAAAAGAAAAGCATTATGAACTGCTAATGAAACAAAAGGCATCCTCTCCATCCTGCATCTGAGCTCCCATTCTGAGGTATTGCTTAAAGAAAAAAGGGACAGTTCACCCCAAACTCAAAAGTGTATATCTTTCCTCTTACCTGTAGTTCTATTTATATACGATATATTTTTTCCACTGAACTATACCCGGCAACCGTATCATAGCGCAGAAGGATGTTTTATGTTTTGTTTTAGTTCTTTTTTTAGCTTGTGCTTAGAGATGGAAAACATTAATGCTGTCCTCCTCGGCTGAGCTGTAACGTTAGCTGACCAAGCAGTATCGAACCATTCACAAGGCGGAGCCTTTCGTCCATCTCTACGGCCCGTTATCGCTAACACTCAGCATCTCACACCAAAACGATCTAGATCAATAAATATCACTACAGGTAAGAGGAAAAATAAGCATTTTTTATTTTTTGATGAACTTTCCCTTTCGTCAAATAAAGCCATAATTCATTACCACATATTCCACTTAAATACAGAGGAGGTTGCAAAAAGAACTCAAACGAACAAAAAAGCCAAGCCTATACACTCACATCATTCTTGCGCCCCAGCAGCAGGTACGTAGCGGTGACCTCATTGTACTTTTGACTCGACAGAGACTCTCTGATCTCATCTCTGGCGAAGCCCATCCCAACCATCACATCTGGAATGAGACAATTGAAATTAGAAACATTGTATTTCCACAAGTTTCACAGCAAGTGAAGTGGAATCACGCAGGTTGACCTTCTGTACAATTATGGAAGGTTGATCCTCAGTGCTCCGCTTGGTGTGAACCTTCAGTGCTTGATCCACATGCAGGGCCTGAATTTAGCACCTATCAAGAGCAGAGTGCCAGTAGACAAGTGTGGAGTACCATGTAGGTCAAATGGCAGCTTGTTACAGCAGCTCCTGCTCCTCTTTCAGTTTCTTTCATTTAATTTGTCTGCTTAGCATTTCGTTTTATGTGTAATCACTTTTTAACTTACGAGTGACTGTTACTGATGCCTCTTGTTGTTGCATTGTCCCCTTTGTTGCTGTAACACTGCCAATTACCCCGCTGTGGGACTAATACAATGTGTAAAGTAAGCTTTGAGTGATGCAATATGCCAGATCTCCGGCATTAGCTTTCCCTGGGAGGTTGAACATAACTTCTTTAAAGCCAACCAAAAGTCACCATGACAGGCACTGATAACTTTGCGACCACAACTCCAGACAGACGCTTCTGTAATAGAGTCTTTGAACATGACCCTAACCCTAACCTCCCAAAAAATACAAATTAAAAACCTCCAGAAGTGGCAGTTGAAGACTCAGGGCCTCTGGCAGACGTTCCCAGCTTACCCTCACTGAACATTTCTGCAGTTATCAGTTAATCCCGTTGTGATCAATGATTAAGTAATGAATAGTAAAAGGTGTGTGTTTCCCACCAATGCGGCTGGTATTGTTCAAGTCCTCCACAGGCTCTGCATGGGGCTGCAGATCCTCGCCTTCATAGCCGATATTAATCCACTTATCTTTCATTATTTGCTGGTGAAGAAAGAGAAGGACAGCTCAGTATTTAGACACTAATGTGGTCAATTTGAACATGCTGTATGTATGTTTCTTCCTCACATCCAGCGAGCAGCGTTTGGTCGGGTTGAGGACCAGAAAGCGCCGCAGGATTCCCTCGCAGTCTGTAGACATGTAGAAGGGCACACGATATTTCCCCCTCAAAACACGTTCCCGCAGCTCCTGAACGCAACACGCATTGATATGCAATGAATTTCTGCTACAGGGACACTGAATTAATAAAGGATCTGGACTAGGTGATATGATGATGCACAACTCTGCAATTAAAGGTTCCCTGTGGAGCTTTTTAAAACTCTGCAGGGCCCCTTTAAACATTTTCAATTAATTAAAAAACTAATAAATCCATACAGGATTATTTGAAATGTTTAAATGTGTCATTACTGGGAAGTCACTAACAACAACTTCATTATTTTACATGTCAATTTCGAACGTGTATCCCAATTCTGCACCTACAGCATGATGTCACTGCAGTAATCCAAAACCTAAGAAATCTCTTCTCAGGAGCTTTCAGTCACATCAAATGACATTAATCCTGGACCAAAACAGCCTCCACGTCACCCACCTTTAGGTTCTGTCCGTCAAAGGGCAAGGACCCACTGACCAGTGTGTACAAGATGACACCCAAGCTCCAGATGTCAACCTCTGGACCGTCGTACTTCTTCCCCTGGAAGAGTTCTGGGGCGGCATAGGGCGGGGAGCCGCAGAACGTGTCCAGTTTACTGCCCGCAGTGAACTCGTTACTGAAGCCAAAGTCTGCTATTTTGATGTTTGAGTCGGCATCTAGAAGCAAGTTCTCCGCCTTCACGATACAACATAGACCGACACAGACAATACAGAAACATGAAAACTAGAATGAAGTATTAGTGGATACCACACTGTGGTGGCTGCTGTGTATTCACCTTTGCAATAGCAGATACAATGCTAGTAGAAATTCAAACATCATAGCACTTACATCTTAATTTGTAGAACGTTATGGATATCAGCTTTAAAGTTACTATCTTGTTCATCAACATGTGCAAAAGTAATATACACTCTGTATTAATCATTAACACACATTAAACAGAGTTTCAGTTTTGGTTATTTTAAGAATTATTCATAGACCCGTTTCATTTCTTTTTCTTATAACATCGTGAAATCACCTTCAAGTCTCTGTGAACAATGTTCTTCAGATGACAGTAGTGCACCGCCGACACAATCTGAGGAGACAGAAAGACAAGTCAGAGGAGATAACTGCACTTAATGTTTAATAGAAGATAAACTAGGAGCTCCATTCACAACTCAACATTACGAAAAAAGCAGATGACTGAATTTCTTGCTGTGAAATGAAACCTACCGTTTGTTTTATTTGGACCGTACCACAGTGGAAAATAATTCTGTATTGGTCTGCTTTAGGTTTACACTGCCCAGTTACAAGCGAAGCAGGGACTATAAACAATAAGTCACATCAACTCTCAAGTAGCTCAGATGTCAGCTCCTGTAACATGTGGTCCTCTTCTTCTCTATATGCACAGTATGCTCAGTTTTCCAACCACAAGGAAAAGCTATTACTACCAACATCTGACTGGGGACATATCGGCAGCCATTAGCTGTGTAGGTACAAGCAGACAACAGAAGGTTTGAGGTTTAGCTGACCTGTCTGAACTTGGCTCTGGCCTCTTTCTCCTTCATTCTGCCGTGAGACACGAGGTAGTCGAACACTTCGCCTGAGAGGGAGATAAGAAAAGGTTTGACTGTAGTTCAGGCAGTGCATGTTCCATACACTTTCCAATTGCACATGACTAGAAAGTAGAAACGGTCACCAGCTAGGTTGTCCATATTAACAGTTTTGGTGCTAATTCTCTCTTTATACACCATTGCTCAGCACTGCATCTTTGCTGCAACACCTCTGCCCACTTCCCAGCTAATTTTAAACGCCCTCAGATGGCACACAAACATTTGCAGAAGATGGATGTGAATTCAGAATGTTTCTTCCCTCAGAATGTGTTTATGTGCGTTTCAGTTTTGTAAAATCTCCAACACTCTGCAGGCTGTTCATGGCTTTAGAGTCACGTCTGCGTCAAGCTTCCACAAATAGGTCTTGAGCTTTACAGGAGCAAATGTTGCGATATCGTAAAGGGTTGAATCCGGACTGAAATGAGCAATGGCATTGGGGCGTGTATACGTGTACACCTTGTGTTATATTTCTGTGACATGAGAATAAATTCCTGATACTCCCAAACTGCTCGACATCCCTGTCCTCAACACTTCAATTATATTCCAGAAAACAGAGCAGCATTTCAGCTGGTGAGGTGCTGCCTCCTTATTAGGTATTGGAGGTAAGAGGTCACACAACATACAGAGAGCAGTGGAGAGAGATTAAGAGATCACAAGGAGAGAAGAAAGACAAATAGAGAAGCTGCAAGAATAGAAGAGTGCATGGGAAACAGTTGAACAATGTTAAAGAGCACTATGAATAGAAGAAGAAGCACTCTGCTCTACAGACATGAGATCTCAAAAGCGTCAGCTAAATGAACTGTAATGTAATGTGATGTAATCTCATGGTTGGACTCGCTTTTATTCCCTGAATATTAGCTCATCAGTTGTAATGCATAGTTTAGTCAAAGTGATCAATCTAAATGGCATCATGCAATACTTGGTAAGGATGATGAGGGTGGTGGGGATCGCTCACCTCCGCTGGCGTACTCCATAATCAGGTAAAGAGTCTTCTCAGTTTCAATCACTTCAAATAACTTCACTGTAACACAGAGGAAGAGGCGTCAACACGAAGGCCAGCATGGAAACACACACAAGATTCTCTGGAGCGTAACTCACCTATGTTGGGATGGTTGAGAGTTTTCATGATGCGTACCTCTCGAAACAGCTGAGAAACAAAAGAGAAAATTAACCGTCAGACTTAATTATTCTTGTCAATTATAAGATCTATACAGGTCTATACAGAATATTTCACGGATACTTTGCAAAAAATATTTAAAAATATATAGAATTATGATAATGGTAAAAAGTCCTTTTTACCATTATCATAATTCTATATATTTTTTGGCAATTTAAACTGCTTTATATTTTTCATTCATCCTCAGCCATTAATCCAATGAATAGTTCTTCAGTTAATAAATACAATCCACAGCTGGTGTATAGACACCGTTCCCCTCACTACCCCCACTCAATTCTCCAACCACCTCCAACCCGGGGCCACCCAAGGGAGAGTCTCACAAGAGCGAGGCCGAGAGCGTGGCCTCGTCCCCTGGGTGCCCCCTCCCCTGGGTGCCCCCTCCCCCCCGCACATCCATCACCGAGCTTCAGACTGCTGCCTCATCCTGCCACTCTGATGCTCTCTCTCATTCTCTCTGCGTCTAATTAAAGTAATGCATTTGTCTGTGAAAGCGCCAGGCGAGATGCATCACAGCTGAACATGCTGATGTACGTTTGGGAGACGTTTCTTTTTTGCACCAGATGGAATTACAGTTAATTAAACCATAATTTCACCACAGACATGATGAAAATCTGAGCAATCACAGAAAATATCAAGTGAAATCTCAAGTCAGTTTGAAGAAGACCCTTGAAATTGGATTTAAAACTAACACACAATAAAATCCTGTGTGCAATTAATTAATCCTAAACCTTTGATACATGTATACTGTTCTGCATAACAGCCTCTGAAGTGTTGAACAAACGCAATCAAGCCATTCATCCATCATTGGTTGGTTTGGTTATTAGTGTCAAAGTGAGACATTCTGATCCTGGAGGGGAAGAGTGTGTATGTGGAGTCATGACAAAAAACTAAATGTGTGTGTTACAAGAGCAGAGTACGTCAAGACTATTTCTGTATGTGCAGGAAACTGAAATAGAAAATAAGGCAAACAAACAATGCACAGGAGATGAAGGCAGAGAGGGAGGCAAAATGGTACAAAGCAAGAAGTGAAACTGATATTAGCATTTGGATTGTATCCATAGTGTTGGTGTCATTCATCTCTCTGTAAATCCCTCAGCAAGGCTGCATGCTCAAAATGGGTTCAAAATAAAATTACACGTGGGAAAAATGTGAAAGCACAGAAAAGAGAACGAGACAAAAAGGACAGACAGCGAAAAACACAAAAGCAGGAATGTACTGATGCCTTCATTTTTGTAGCACTCAGCTGCCATGGGAGACACACTCCCCCTTATCCCCCTCTATCTCTGCCATTATATTACAAAACCAGATACAATTCCCATCTTTCATGTTCTTATGGTTACATGTCCTTATTGTACACTACAGCAGAGCTGGAGGAAGTGTTCAGATTGTTTGCTTCAGTAAAAGTAGCAATACTACAGGGTAGAAATACTATTACAAGTAAAAGCCATGCATTCTTAATCTCAAGTAAAAGCACCAAAGTTTACTTAAAGTACCAAAAGTAAAAGTACTCATTATCATTATATCATTATATTACTTGATTATAATTATTGATGCATTCATGTGTTAATCACTTTAATGTTGCAGCTGGAAAATGTAGTGCTGGGTAGCTTAATCTATAATAATATATGATCCTTTATTAGTTTATTTATATTTAGTAATAATAATAATAATAATAATAATAATAATAATAATAATAATAATAATATACATCTGAAAATAAACTAATGTTGTCAAACATGTAGTGTGGGGTGAAAACTATAGTTCTTAATGAAATTATAGCATAACATAAAGCATAACATGGAAAGTACCTCACAATTGTACTTAAGTACAACTTGAGTACTTAGTTACTTTCTACCACTGTACTACAGTAACATCTTATAACCAACTCATGGTGCTTATACGATGAAAAACTGAAATGATCTAGGACCTTAAGTCAGTTATAACCAAACTGACAATATACAAATACAAAGATTTTTGTTGTGCAACAAGACATCAAACGATGTTCCAAATTAAATGAGAACGTGAGTTAACTGGTTTTCAATGCGTTTCCATTTTACTACAATCCTGAACGCACCAGGCTTCAGATGAAAGGGCTCAGCAGCCACATGTTGCACTGTGTTGTGTTACACTGTATAGCTGCCAGGTGTGAAGCAATGGAGGGATGAACCAGGCAGCCGCCTTCTTTTCTCCTGCTTAGTTGTGCTGATGTGAAGAGCTACAGCGAGTTGAACTCACATTTAACACAGAAAGACACTTTATATAGGACTGACTGATTAACAGTGTGTCAATGGGCTCATGATATTTTGTCAATTGTTCATAAAGTATGACATTAAAAACCAGAAAAGAGAAGGGTAGATGTCTAAAACTAAGACAAGTTCAGACTACAGTACTACACAGTCGATTAATATAACAGTGCATGTTTTTACCCGTTTACCCTACTAATCCAGGGAGGGCCGACTACGTGCCGCTTCATATTCATACTGAATTTAATTAATCACATTTCAGACATGGCAGCTGCTGGGTGTGACCAGTCAAAGGCGGAAGCTGCACCTGAGAGCTGAGAACATTTTATTTATTTCTGCTTTATTTGTTTATCAATCTTCTTCTAAAAACAATTGTGCGATTCCTCTGAGCCACGTGCTCAAGGAATCTGCTTTCTCACAGTGAAGTACAAACACGATGGCGTAACTTTACAGGCGCCCGAGGCGATGAGTGTATGCCTGTGTGTACGTGTTTTCATAGATGTCATCTGAGACAGATTCCTGATATGCAACGTACCCAGAGGAAAAAGACCAGTTTAGTGTTCTCCACACACACACACACACACACACACACACAGTAATTGAACTAAGTGCATCAGCTGTTTATCTGAGCTATAAGAATTATCAGCTAAGCCTCACCTCACCTCCCTCACCTCCCTCTCCTCCCTCTCCTCTCTCTCCTCTCTCTCCTCTCTCTCTCTCTCTCTCCTCATTCACCTCCTTCTCAACCACATTTTCACTTCTTTTTCTGCCTACTTGGTCCACTAGCAGTAATTGAATCTGTGACCACTGCTCGCTGGGGCGTTACATATTTAGAGATTTTATAAAACAACCGTTAATTGTTTCCAAAAACACGTGTGGCTGAAATACAGCTGAAAAGAGAATTAAGAAACGGTAACCTCAGCAGCTGGTCAGGAAATTGTTGAGTCACTGGTATTGATTGAGCCATTCAATCAATCACAATGTTGTGCTGCGGGGCAGTAAAGTCTCCGCTACACCTTTAGGTACATTTCGTAGATTAAAAACATTTTGAAAATAAAATGTCAGATTTCTCCTATTGCGTCTGAATGCAGCATTTGTCCACTGATCCGACAGAATAACTTCAGTCTCTGCCTTATGATGCTCCCATGGCGATGGCCCCGCGTCACTGTTGCCATGCCAACCCCGGTATTAATCCCCGGGCCTGAGTCTCCTGCTACTCAGGGAGTTGTGGGAAGTCACAGCATATGTTGTGACCTGCTCAGGTCACAACATATGAGGATTGTTGTGTTTTATATTTGTGTTTAAAACTCTTCTGGACAGAATATAATTTTTACAAATACTTTTCCCAGTTTAGGAAAATATTTCAATATACGAACAGTGGTGTATGATTTTCCAGCATCCTTCTACCTTCTCTTCCCTCATTTCAGGCAGAATTAATCAACTTCTGAGCACTTCCATCTTCTCCGTCTCTATCCATCCTTCCCAGGATTTATTAATCAACTGTCAGACATCTTTAGTCGTTGCTCTCGCTGCTCTTCTACAAGGATCTACACAAAGCAGCTTAATGACTGACTCTCACTTTGAGAGCAGTGCTGCACGAGTTTGATTCATGCGTCTGGTCTGCCAGTCTGTCGACCTTTGACCCGTTTATCCAGGCTGTGTATCCGTATGTTCCTCCCACACAAGTATGTTCACACAAACACACACAGAGATAGATAGCACGACGAAAACAGTGACTTTGAAATTGAGAAATTGATAACGCTCGGCTAGCTGCCATTTTTAAATAGTCAGCCCAGTCGCATCTCTAAATCACGACAATCAAAAACACTGCAGAACTCTACACAACGTGAAACACACTTATCAGTGTCAGCCAATCATGAGACCACATACATGCAGAGAAATAAGGGAGACGAGAGTGAAAGACAAATGATGAACACTCAGGCCTGTCCCTCTACTCCCACGTCTGTTGTGAAGAACCCTCTGTGTGTCTGTAAACTCTGAATGTCAGTATATGGTTGCAACGAAAGATCATTTTCATTATAGATTAATCTGCTGACAATTTTCTTGGTTAATCGTTTAGTCTATAAAATGTCAGAAAATAGTGAAAATGCCCATCCCAGTTTCTCAAAGTCCAGAGTCTTTAAATATTTGGTTTGGTCATTGTATTATGATATACAAACAGAGCAAAGCAGGAAATCTCCATATTTGAGGCTGAAAAACAGCATTTTTGTACGAAAGATTACTTTAATATTTATAACAAAAATACTTTGTGAGTATTTCTCTGTCGATCGGATAATCGTTGCAGCTCTGAAAGAGACTACTCACTGCCACAACTGTATTCCTGTTGCACCTTTTAGGCTTCTATGTGCAAGTCCACTTCAATGAAGGCAATTACTGCCATGACGATCTTCAGCAAGGCTCAGCTCAATAAAAGCCGGTCCATTTGGACAAAACACTAGAGATCATTGGAGTCCCTTATGTGTCGTGTGAACAAAAGTGTTGTTCTGGTAGGATTAAACAGGTAATGTTAGCCTAGGAGCCTAAAGCCAAAAATAATACTTGTGGATTAAGGGGTTACGGGGTAGTTGCAAAGGCTTTGTGCAAACATTATGCCAAAGCTAAGGTGCACTTTCAAAAAAACACAGACCACACACACTGAGACTGGCCAGTTTGGACAGCAAGTGTCACCTCTGACAGGTTTCTGATGAGATTGAATTGAAAGTTGAAAATTGAAGTAAATTGAGAAAAGACTCCTCCCCCCCTCCCCCCCTCCCAATTATCTCTAGTAATCCTGGAAAGCCATTTCCTTTGCATTTGATTATTACAGAGTGAATGAAATACTTTCATCATCATTAATACGTAAACCTTCCCAATGCCATTCTACACATCACATTATCACATAATAAACGAGAGGATGTAAACCCGATGCTTTGTTTGGGTATACAAATGTAAGCTGGAAAAGTGTTGCAGTGGTGCTACCAACAGGTGAAATGTAATGCAGAACTACAAATCAATTCCTGCGCCACAATACTAAATAACACTTTGCTTATTTGCATGTCCACATAATAATAATACCATATTTAAGAAACCAGAGCAACAATTTTGAATAGAATAAAGTCTCTAACGTTGTGTGATCAAGGTGAACAGAACTACCTCAGACTCATTTTATGAGGCCTAAGCACTTCCACGTTTCATCCTCAACGTAGAATTAATCACAATAAGCCCACAAATAAGTCCCACATGTGACACCTAAATCAAATAAAATTTAAGATGTACTTTGAAATTATTTATCTTATTAATTACTCGTCACAAAATCGGATAAAGCAATCTTCTAGAGATCTTACAGTTCAACACATGTCGATGCCTCCCGAGCAGGGTGGAAGGCAAACAGCAATGACCGGTCAGTGTCCTGCAGAATGTTTTGGGGCACTCTAATGAGCAACATTACTCAAAGATTTGCCTTCACTCTTTTTCTTGTCGCTGGGTAACATTTGAATAGACTTTTGACCCTGTTTCTCCCTTTGTTGCCTGTTGCTGGGAGAGCTGCCCTTCTACATTATCCCAATAAAACGGTCACGTTAAGAACAAGCACCCCCCCACCCCCAGACACACACACACACATTCCCTTAATGTACAGCAGTAATTGGAGCTCCCAGGCCTGTCGATGAGAAGAGCTGAATCATTAATGAAGAGTATCTGGAGTTTAATTCAGGCCTAATATAGCTTGCTGGCTGTTTGACCCAGATTATAAGAAGCCTGACTCAGCTTGATTAAATAAGGAGAATTAAATGTAGTTTTATAAGATGTTGGCTGAACAAGATAGCGAGAAAGAACGCACGAGTGAAAGGCCAAGGCAGGCCATTATACTCTTCTTCTACTGTTCTGTTCCTTTGAAGACGAGCTTGTGAGAAAACCTTCTGCTCTCGCTCTGTCCGCCCTCTTGTCCCTTTATTGTCTAATTATTCCCTTTACACACTGGCACAATAACAACAATGCATATAGCAGCAAGAATATGATTATGCACAGACACCCACACAGGGACAACGTGCTGCATACAATAGCAATGCAGATAATGGCATTACACGTGCAAACAAAGGCAGAGCAGAGACCATGCTGCGAGTTTATCCGCCTGTTATCTCTCACACACACACACACACACACACACACACACACACACACACACACACACACACACACACACACGTTCTGCTCTGTATCTTGTCTTTCTCAGGGTCCCTGCTCCTATGGCAAGGCCTCAATAACACCCCCACCCCACTCGGCTCCTGCCGCCCCTTTTGTTTGCCTGTCTGGAATTCTTCTCCTGGCTGAGGGGGCCTGGGCGAGGGACAAAACACACTTCACAGCATTAGATGGTGGCCCAAACACTGTCCTGCTTGCACACACATACACTTTACTTTTGTGCACAACATTGGATAGCTGCCTACAAAATGATCCTGTTCTCAAAGTAACACCAGTCTTTTGATGGGGCCCTGCATAGTCTGATTTGATGGCTGATTATCAAACAACACACATGGCAACGAAGAGTGCATTAAAACACACTCTGCTCTGTATGTCGCCATTAGTCATGAAGTTTCAACATATGAAACAGGACAACCATCATTTCAGTATGGTATTACCAAAAACATACAAGTGATTCAACTAAGATTCAGCGAACAAATGTCTCAGTTTCTGTCATTAAGCACTTACTAATGTCCTGTTACTGTTTAGCGCTGTTCGGGTGTGAGAAGAACATTCAGGATTTTAAACTCTGCTTATAAACACCTTTGCAAATGCATTTATACTCTTTTCTAAGACCATTAACACCCACAGGCAGATCGTAAACAAGAATAAACCTCTTACAGAGGATGCAGCTTTGCAATTGGCAGAATTGCTAAACCTCAATCAATCGTATAATCAATAGATTACCTGATAAATAAAAGGTTATATACACGTACGCATGCTTTACAATCCATTTCAGGTCCAAACATATCAAACAACCTATTGCACACTACGTCACTCTGCAACATGTGACAACTTTTTTCATCTCGCTTGGGGTCTTGATGTCCACATTGGAGCAGACTGGCACTTGGGTGAAGCCGGGAGCTTGCACAGTGGCACTTGGGCAGTAATGGGTGTTCTCTAGAAATTCTTCACACACACACACATTTTTTCAAAACAGTAATAAAAGCCTTGCAGTCCCTACAGTACATCCCTGAAATAGTTTTAGGAGGCATAGTGTAGTGCTACAGACAGTGCTGTGATTACAGTAGAGCTACTACTGCAACACAACGCCTGGGAGAAAGGAGAGAGAAGTGGGACACAGAGCTAGAGTAAAGAGAACAAAATAAAGAGTTGATGAAGAGAAAATAAAAAGGGAAGAGTGGAGAGAGAGCGAGAGAGAGAGAGAGAGAGAGAGAGAGAGAGAGAGAGAGAGAGAGAGAGAGAGAGAGAGAGAGAGACAGACAGAGAGACAGACAGAGAGACAGACAGACAGAGAGAGACAGAGACAGAGAGAGACAGAGAGAGACAGAGACAGAGAGAGAGACAGAGAGAGAGAGACAGAGAGACAGACAGAGAGACAGAGAGACAGACAGAGAGAGAGACAGAGAGACAGAAACAGAGAGAGACAGAGACAGAGACAGAGAGAGACAGAGAGAGAGACAGAGAGACAGACAGAGAGACAGACAGAGAGACAGACAGAGAGACAGAGAGACAGAAACAGAGAGAGAGACAGAGAGACAGAGACAGAGAGAGAGAGAGACAGAGAGAGAGACAGAGAGACAGAGACAGAGAGACAGAGACAGAGAGACAGAGACAGAGAGAGAGAGAGACAGAGAGAGAGAGAGAGAGAGACAGAGAGACAGACAGAGAGACAGACAGAGAGACAGAGAGACAGAAACAGAGAGAGAGACAGAGAGACAGAGAGACAGAGACAGAGAGAGAGACAGAGAGACAGAGACAGAGAGAGAGAGAGACAGAGAGAGAGACAGAGAGACAGAGACAGAGAGAGACAGAGAGACAGAGACAGAGAGAGAGAGAGACTGTAGACTGAGGCGTAACAGAGTGTGAAGAGAAGCGAGAGAAAGCCAGAAGGAGAGGAAGCTTCTGTGCAGAGAATTAGAGCAGACAGAATTAGCTACCGTGTGCTCCTATTTCAATCTAACTGTGAATATCTATCAAATCTTTTGAATATTAATCTTGTGAAAATTAAAATGCAAATTATGTGCATTTCCATTGGGTACACTGAAGCAGTGTCAGCTAATGCTGCACTTATTTCATGCTTTTATCCAAAGACAAAGACACATTAGTTAATGGTCATTACACCGAGATGGAGCAAGAGACCGGGGGTCGGACATTTCCTGAACTTCCTCCAGAAAGTATTTTAAATAAGTCCAGCCTCATGTGTAAATCGTTGATCCAGAGTGATCCAATAGTTTACTGTCATTTAACCAGAAAATACATTCCAGTTTCAATGTTATTGCAAACACCTTCATAAAACAGCTTTAAGAGAAGATAAAACTTATATTTGAGCTTTTATACTCAACTTTAGAGAATAGTTGGCGACAATTTTGATAATCGATTAATTGTTTGAGCTGATATCAAGCAGCATTGCCAAACATTTACTATTGCAGCAGTTAGAACAGGAGAATCTGATTCTTTTCTCTTTTGCATTGCAGATCTGATTAAAAAAAGAATATTTTGCAGATTTAAACAAGCCATTTAAAGATGTCACCTGGTTTGGACTCCCACAACTTTCTTTACATTTTACAGGCTAAAAACAATTGCACAATTACTTAACTCCTTGTATAAATAGGCAGACAAGCTTTCCTCACAATGTATAGACTAAACGATTAATTACGTAACAATAGCAAAATTGATGTATGGTGGAATAAACATTGGTCTTAGCCTTTGCTTGTAAATTGACAAAATGAAAGCAGGAAAATGATAGAGGCAGTTACAGAGTGGTTATGTGACAGAGACAGACAAAGAGATGGAGCGAGACAGTGGAGGACACTATGCATGCTGCCAGGTGACACTAACTACAATAATGCTGACAGGACGCAACTGGCAGCGCTGCGCTATGCAGCACTAGACCGCTACTACTCTGCTGCAGAACACACACACACACACACACACACACACACACACACACACACACACACACACACACACACACACACACACACACACACACACACACACACACACACACACACACACACACACACACACACACACACACACACACACACACACACACACACACACCATTAAAACCAAGGTCTTAGCTTAAGGCTTTGAAGGGCACATTCATGGTGTAATGGAGTAGCCATCTCACTGTGGAACAGAACACACATGAAAAAGGTGAATCTCACACACAAGAAAGTCTGTGTTCCCACAAACAAATATACAGACAACCAGCCATCACCCCTGCTTGACCTCTGTTACAAAAGAGTCGATAGTTTTATCCGGTGGTGATAACACTCTGAGAATGTTAACTGTGCAGCGAGTTCTGTTGTTGTAGATTATAACTGCAAACTAGTACTTTATAAGTTGAAAAGTCACACGTATTTTTATGACGTTAAAGTATATTTCCGAGATACAAAATGATCAACTTCACTTGATGGCTTTCTCTAAACTGATGTGCAGCCTTTTGCTCATGAAGCCTTCCATTCTTTGCCATATGTGCAATGCTGCGTTGCTAAAGTCAGTATCTATCCATTTCCTAAAGAATATTCAATCCATACTAGTTGAAATATGTTACAACAGAACTCCAGCTGCCAAAATAAGGTTTAGATTTCACAGCTATTGGATACGGACATTTTCCAGCCAGTATAAAAGTGATCAGAGTAAGATTTCTCTTCCTATCGACACGTGTTTATTTTCTCACAACAGCGAACAATTAGAGGGCTGCAAGATGTGAACATGCAGGTACTGTAGATCTTAATCTAATTCTGAACCTTTTTAGGCATTTAATTCAGTTTTGTAAAGACAGAATGCTGTGATCGCCGGGTTTAGTCGTGTTTCAATAGATTTGCTCAACTGAAACTTCTTTTAGGATGGAATCAGACGAAACTAAGCTGGGGATGTCTGGCTATGAACAACATTCAGTATTCTCTTGCTTTAAGTTAGCTAAATTAAGGTTGGAAATAATGTAAGTAACACAGAAATGTCATGTTCATGCTGTAACAGAATGTCGGGACAGGGAATAACAATAAACAGAGCAGCTGTTTCAAAAAGGCTGGGCTGGACCATAATAATATATTAATCCTCCTAAAATATTTCATAGGGACTGGCCCTAAATCCCTTGACTAGAGAATTGTGAAGTTGGATTAGAACTATAACTAAAACCAATAACCAAAATAAATTGGATTAATCCCGCAGACAGTAGAATATGAGAAACTGCACTTAGAACAGTCAGAGCAGCAGAGTGATACATCCTGCCAGTATCGAGGCCAGTTGGACCAACTATAGCACAAAGTCAGACACCATCAATAACCCAACTCTGTGTTATCAATAGAGTCAAAACCCAGCCTGGTTAGCTAACCAGCTGAGTATTCATCAATAGACGAGCTGTGCGATGCAGTATCGATCTCGATGATGCAACTGAGGCTATTTGTTGCAGTGAAGGTGACGATAAAGAAGACTCACAAGGCCACAGTTTGGTCAGCAGAGCTGCCGCTGAACAAAGAGTGACTTGTGTGAACTGTGAGAACAGAAACTACACACAAGGTTAAAACTGTTGAAATGACAAAGAGCAAAGACAACAGAAATCTGGCTCTAAAGTGGAAAAAGGTGGGGGAAAGCATACAGTACACGCCTTAAAAAAGATACAACTACCTTGATAACCAATTCATTGTTTGAGTCAGTTATCAAGCAACAACATGCTAAACATTTGCAGGTAGCAGCTTCTTAACATGCAAGTATTTTCTGCTTTATATCATTGCATACTGTAAATTGTAGACTGTTGCTTAGACAAAACAAGATATTTGAAGACCCCAACAAATTGTGAAGAGCTTCTTTCACAAGTTTCTGACATTTAATAGACAACACAATAAATTGACAAAAAAATATAAAAATAAGAAATCAGCAGATTAATCAATAATGGCTTAGCTGCAAACCTAGAACACGCTGGTGCCAATAAATGTAGCGCCACCTCTGACACTGCAATTATGACAATATTATCCAGTGATTGATGCAATATACGAGTCGCAAGATTTTCCACACAAAGCAAAGAAGATAAATCATATGCAAATAAAACCTTACACCTAATGAAGCATATATTTTAGACAACACCGACACCAACATTTCAACACTGCTTTATTTCCAGAGGTGAATATTCCACCAACAAAGCCAGATGACAAAAACAATGAAACTTTAACTGCTGAAAACAGAATGAAGGCCTGAGGCTGTTTCTCGCTCAATTTTGTTTCATTAGATCGCTCTCAATTAACACATGCATCACACACACACACACACACACACACAAACACAAATAGCGGCAGCAGGCCAAGTTCAGACAGGAGAAAATAATCTCATTAGAGCATGAGTGCAACACATGTAGTTAACACATGACCCTAGACAAGCATACGGTGACGTACTTTAGTATTAACCTTGTTAGTTCCAGTGGACTGTGTGGACAAATGATGGTTATGTCATAGTGACACAAAGCAGAACTCGATGCTCTCACTTGCTTATTGAAATGTCTGTCTGAAACTATATTGACTTTGCAAAATAAATAAAATCGCCCATAAACCTGAACAGACAAGCTCTTTATCAAACAGCAAGAGGGGAGAGGAGAGTCTTTCAGTCCTCAACTTTCCCAATGAAAATGGTCAAAGTTCAGAATTACTGCTGCACGCAAGTAATCTGAGAGGTCATATCCTCAGGCAAAACAACACGTGAAGAACACACACACACACACACACACACACACACACACACACACACACACACACACACACACACACACACACACACACACACACACACACACACACACACACACACACACACACACACACACACACACACACACACACACACACACACACACACACACACACACACACACACACACACACACACACACACACACACACACACACACACACGATGACCGTAGGCTGAAAACCCCTTCAGCCAAACAACCAAAAACATCCGTGTGTGTGTTTTATGGTTTTGTGATGGCTGCAAATACTGACTGTCTTCATCTTTCCACACAAACGTTTAAAACACAGTTTCAAGTTACTCACCTTCTGTAAGCTGGTTGGGTTGAGTTGTGTTTTATCGATGATCTTTATTGCAACCTGGGAGGAAACAACAAAAAGAGAAATGAACAAAAACAATGTAACAAAGAAAACAACAAATATGATTTCCACACTAAAGTAAGTGTCTAGGTTGTTGCAGTAAATCTCAACAGAAACTTAATACTATTAGTTTATATAAGGTAGTATTCATTTATGGGCTATCGTACTAAAATGCTTTTCACTGTACAAAAGGGTTAAACATTTGGTGGTTGGCTTTATTCCCTGTATGTTAACACTCTGAAACCCAAAACCCGCCGGCGGGTTTGAAAAGCATGTTCTCTTTTCTTTTAAAACATTTTTTTTTTTTTAAATCAAAGATTGCAATTTTGAAAGTTCATCAAAATCACTTTATACTACGTGCCTGACTTAAAGATTGTGTCAAAAATAAACCAATTGCACTATCCAGATCCTGTAAAATGTAATTTTGCACTGCAAATAGGAAGCCATGTTTGACTTGGCTGAAACAAAAGTTCAGCAAAACTTTGACTGAACTGCCGGGCTGTTTACACATCGCAAAGAGGACAAGAGCGGTTGTGAGGAGAGTTTATAAAAATTTAAATAGTTTAATATTTCGAGCACGTGGAGCCCCGTTCTTTTTTCCATTTTGGTAACACCTGTGGGACAAAATGTTGAAGATACAGATTCCACTTCATTCAAACTTTTGTAAAATAAATGATAAAAGATATTAAACCTTTTTTCTATGATTTAAATTGCATTATAACTGTGTATACTGTACAAAAGACATTGTCCCTAAAAGAGTTTTCCCTACTTTTAGCCATGTATGTGCTGTTTCCATAGAGGTGCAGGACACAGTGATATAACGCCCTGAAAGTGCTTTGGGTTCAGAGGCTTAAAGCAATTTATGATTATTTCCTTTAACTTTAAAACTGGCTTCAAATTATTCATTTATTCAATTAGTTGCTGATAAATGTTTTCAATCAACTTATCGTTTCAGCTCCAGTTTATTCAACTATTTAAATTTCAAAACTGCATAAGGCTGTCTTCATCAGACTGGCGGCTACTGAACAATGTGATCTGCACTATATAAAACAGACACATTTTTAGCATTAAAATTAGCACTATCCATTATTCTAAAAAGGTAAATAAGAAAAAAACAAATCACCAAACCACACTGTAGTGCTGACAAACTACAATGTATATACACACAGTGCTTTACAGCATGTATAGAACACAGAAGCGGAAATCCACTAAACAAACCGACAAAGCTTCGTAAGAGGCTTAATGTGGTGGTGACCCGGTCAAAGACTGCGTCAAACCTCCAATATATGACTGCCCTCTGCTTTATATGGGTGGAACACAACAGCTCTCACATGATTGAGCCAGCGGCAGACACAAAGTTTCTACTGAGCCTGACGGAGTTATTAACTCAACTAATGTAGGTCAGAGTTTCACGAGAAGAAAGACTACAGTATAAACCCGCTAGCAAGCACATTAACTTGAACAAATGAACCAAACATGCTAACAAATTTAGCATTACTCAACTGTTCAAAACAAGTTGGGAAGAAAGCAATGCTATGTAATGTCATCCAACCTGTTCACAGCGTTTCCACAACATAACCAAGAGCAGCCTATTCAACATACTCTCGTCATTAAGCTACCAAGATCTCCGAGGAAGGTTTGACTTTCTCTCTACATTTTCTATGTGTTTTCAATGACTGGAAAAGTGGTCAACTGTTTTCCAGGTTTTCCAGGACACGTGGGAACCCTATTCCTGGTTCTTTAAACTCACCTCTCTGCCGGTCAGTATGTGTCGTGCCAATTTGACCTTGGCGAAGTTGCCCTTGCCAATGGTTTTGAGCAGCCGGTAGTTTCCGATGTGTGGCTGCTCATCTGAGCACAGGGCTATGGAGTTACGACATCGGGCACCAAGCGAGCGGCTCGACCAGCCGGTACCCTTCTCCGAGCGGCTGGCCGACAGGGAGGTATGCTGAGGAGAGAGAGAGAGAAGGGTGAACCACCAGTATAACTAAACAATGTGCCTGATAGTTTTTAATGAAGACATTTCCCATTTAAATACCAGTTTTTTTGTTGGCCTTTGTAAATGCACTATTAGGTCTAATTACGTGTATTCTATTCCAGTATCTCAGTCTGTAGGGACTTGGCTTGGGAACTGGAGTTCAAGTCACAGAACAGACCAAGTATGAACTGGTACTTTGAGAGGTAAATAGGAGAGACCCAATGGAGGAATTATTATTAGTTTTTAGTATGAAGAAAATTGACCATTAGTGTTGTCATTATGTAAGAAATGTACTAAAACAGATGATACCAATTGTATCCTTTGAATTCTAAAGAGATACCATTTTACTGTGTTAGTATTGCATTGCAGTCAGTAGTGGTTCACATATTTAAATGAGTTAGAGAGCCACACCCTCGAGAGTATCTCCCTCCCCATGCTATACAACATCAAAGCGATCAACGAACACCATGTGACCTTGACTCTAGTGGTCCTGTAGTCATGTGACAGCAGCCTGGTACCAGACACCCAAAAGTGAAAAGCGAGAGTAACCAGGCCAACTATGAATCTCATCTGACCCCTCAGAGTCTGCATTCCTCACATTCGTGTGTGGCTTTGAGGTCACTGGTGATAAACACGCGTTGCTGTGTCTGTACGACATGAGGTGACACCGGCACATTGATCTGCCCTGTACCCCCAACACTCTGCAGATACACATGACAAGCTCATTACAAAGTTTCACAAGCTGGAGCTGAGCAGACACAGCTCGTTTGGGAATCACTGTCTCCTAACAACAGCAGGATAGTGACACGTCAAGTATTTGACATTAGATTAAAAAAACCTCAAATATATTAGATAAAAAAACTAAAATATTCCATGCTTGGCACTAAATCTCATACTCAACCCGCATTCACCCAATGTTTTACACATGTATTTACTATCTGCCAGACCAGATGTGTTTTCAGCTTTTCTTTGTTTGACATATTAAACTGAATATCTTTAGGTTTTGTAGTGACACAACAACATTTAAAGACATCACCTTGGACTTGGCAACTGGGATGATTCGACATCGATTAATCTAGACAACAATCGATAAATAAAATGATTGTAAATTGGAGCCCTTATAATAATGCAGTTACTTTTTTTCCTCCAACCGTTCTCTTCACTTCTCAGCCTGACCCGACCTGAACCCTTTAGGTCAAGTGAGTTCCGAGGTCTGGAAGCATAAACATCAAACTCTTCTAATCCCTCCATCTGCTGAAGAAACAGAAATATCCCACGGACACTTGAACTTTTCATCTGTAGTGGAGCTGACATGAGCAACAAGGAAATAAGAAAGAACAGGAAGCATCAGAGGCTCACAGTCGTACTTCACTTCCCATCAGGCCTAACTACAATGAACGACACAAACATTTCAAACAGCATCATTTAATATGTTTGTTGTTGTTGTTTTAACTGTCCTGTTTGCCAACTTCCACACGCTTTCACAAGACAAAACTGAGAGATGACAGCGTTGTGTCAGTCAGTTATTTAGATAAGACAGTGTCAATTATTACCACGCAACACCGTGAGATTCACTAATCCCAGCAAAGGAGACTGATGAATGAACACTAAATTTAAGCACTAAATGTGCAATTACACCGACAGTTTTTTGGATCAAACCATTGGAGGACAGTGTACACCAGGGGTATTCAAATAAAATTCAAAGAGGTCCAGTTAGAGAAAGTTTCCGCGAGCAAAGGTCCGGAGCATCATAATGTCTAACTTGCGTTAT
Organism: Cottoperca gobio; assembly: GCF_900634415.1. Classification (NCBI taxonomy): domain Eukaryota; kingdom Metazoa; phylum Chordata; class Actinopteri; order Perciformes; family Bovichtidae; genus Cottoperca; species Cottoperca gobio. The sequence continues at coordinate 20,296,443 of NC_041367.1, read as the reverse complement.
GAATTAGTGTGATATATATTGAAGCAGCCTAGTAGCTGTATCAACGTCAAATCTAATAAAGAAAGTACAATTTTATAACATTTAGACAATATTTATTAGTCACTTAACATTGAACTATACAGATATATATAATACTGTAGATATGTATAATGTTCTTCTCAGGCTTCATTTAAAAAATAAGAGAAAATAAATTAAAATAGCTTTTGAAAGATTGTGCATCTCAAAATAAAGTGCTTAATCTTAGAAGAATACAATAAAGTGTAGCAGCAGCTTGAGTTTCCCTTTTTCTTTAACTGTTTCACATCTTGATTTAACTCTCAACCAATGTTCAGAATAAATCAGTCTCAACACATCTTAACAATTGAACAGTTTAACCCAGACTAGCACATCCTGGGTTAAACTGTTCTCTGTGGCTGATGATGCTGTCAGGTGGCCTATCTGCTTTATATTAGTCACAAATCTAAAGTCACATTGGGCTCTGAGTGCTTATTTTCTGTGCCCTCAGTTCAGACTTGAGTGGGTTTGTTTGGTCAAAAACGTTGTGCTTCGTCTCATAGTGGCGTTTCACATCACCACTGTTAATGAGCACCACGGTCTCTGAGCATATGAGACGCTGGTGTTGTGCTCCAGTGGGAAGGATGAACATGAATGAGTCCATTCTGGGTTGAAAGCTCTGTTGACTTCTCTCTTCTTGGAGAGCGCCATGAGTAGTTATTGTTCTCTCCCTGTCTGCCGCTCACTCGTCTCTTCGTCTGTGTTTCTCTCCCTTTCTCCGTCTTCTCTCTCTGTATCGCTAACTCGTCTTTCTGTCTGTCACGTGCCTCTCGCCTCTCATCTGTCTGTATTCAGAGTCGCAATGTTTGCCGCCTGGAATGCACATATTTGATTGGCTGCGTAGCATCACGTGGGATGCTTAACTCGCATGTAATTGGTCTGTGAGTTTCCTGAACCGCTAAACCTGTGCCGTAAATACGAGAATAGCCGCGCTGGTTAAAATAGAAGTGCCCCGTCAAAATTGAAAGTCCCTCAATAATTTATTGATTATAGGTCCGGGTCCGGATAGGTCGGCGTCTGGGTCCGGACTCGGACCGCGGTCCGCCTGTTAGTGACCCCTGGTGTATACTGTCATCTCTGTACATTTAGGCTCACAATTCTGAAAAAGGCCACAATGTCAGACAGATATAAGTGAACATATGTAGAATCAGGGACTGCATTACTGTGAGAAAAGGGAAATATAGAGAGAAACTGTGCCAGTCATGACAAGCCCTCAGCACAATGACTCTCCATTTCCACACTATGAGAACTACACTCTCTACAACCACATCACCTTGGAATGCGCCCAATGTGGTAAACATTGGTGAGATCACCAGATCTAAGGATTTTCCAGGACACGAGGGAAAGTGCACAGGCTCAGACCTTTAATACCAATAATACTGGCATACTATAACTGCCATTAATGCTACTAATATTAAAACTCAGAGCAAAGTAAAAGATCACAGTAAACATTTCTACAAAACTTGTATGTGCAGTAAGTTTTAGTGGTAAGTATTGAGGCCAATCCAGCCATATTTTTCAAGTCACTCAGGATACTCACAATTATTCTGATAATGGAAATTCTCCACAATAAACTTATTGTGAGTGTTTCTTATATTGTCCCATCCCTAGTTGCAGAACGTGGTTCTCAAATGATAGCTGCGCTGAAACCATCTTGTTCCTTATGAGTGAAAATGAGCGTGGCATCAAAGTGCTATAATTTGGTAAGAAGCTAAGAAGAGAAAAGTGTCTACAAAAGCTGAGGTCATTGTTTAGTTCACATACTGTAGCATGCAATGTGCCAAAAAGTTAATTCATTTTATGACCGTCATGAATCAGTACACTAGAAAAACTTACTTTATTCTTTCAATATTTCATCTCTATATGAAGTTGACCACACATCTGCCATTTAGGGTCGAACCATTGTGATTTCTGAACTTGTGAACAGAAACAAAGTACAGAAAACTTGAACTGAAAAAGCAAGGAGACTGTAAAGTAACCATTGAAGAAGCTTTTAAGGAAGTGTTTGAGGGATTGTAGAGATACTATAAGGGCATTTATAGTATTATAGACATCCAAGAGAATATGTTGCTTTTCCCAATTTAATCCGCCACATTCATTTTCACCTCCTCTTGGCCCTTCCCCCATTTATTCACCCCTTCTTCTCTCTCCCCTGGCTCATCCCATCCCCCAGACAAATCAATTTGCCTTCCTTCCCTCTATTCTCCTCTCCACGCCTGGACCCGCCCTCTCTTTTGTCTCGTGCTGCTATCTTCATTTTCAGCGACCTCACATCAATTTGAGCTTCATGCCGCCCTCCACCACCCATCTCCCCTCCCCCCGTCCCACATACCCCTTTCAAGGAGCGCAGTCCATCGATTCACCCACTCCTGATTACCACGCAGTTTCATTCATGAGGAGGCCGCCCTCTGTGTGAGTGTGCGTATGTGTGCGGTTGGGTGAGGTGTGATGGGGTCTCAGTGGACTGGGGCCAGCAGAGGTATTTTGGAGGTGAGTTGGTGGGGGTTCGGGTTATCCACATCACCACACATGTAGAGTGACATTTGGTGTGTGTGTGTGTGTGTGTGTGTGTGTGTGTGTAAACTGAAAGAAATCCAAATCTTTGTGACGATGTCCTGCATCTCACAACTCGCTCAGCTGTCTTAAAATCTTTGTTCTGACTCCTGGGAAACTCGTGGGGCTGATGGGAGAGCCACAGCTGTAACTGACGGTTAAACACATTGAATGTTACCCTCGCGTTATCCTTGTAAAGTCAGTTGTTTTAAGTATTGGTCGCCATTTGAACTGCCTCCCTTCTTAATCTAATGTAAATCTTTTAGGGCTGCACGCTATAAAAAGGTAAGTGTGCAATATGCGATATCAAATCAAATTTATTTGTATAGCCCAATATCACAAATTATACATTTGTCTCAGTGTGCTTTACAGACTGTACAGGTTACGACACCCTCTGTCCTTAGACCCTCGCACAAGTGAAAACTTCCTAAAAGAAACCCCATAATTAAAGGGGAAAAATGGAAGATTATTATAGAAATTATTTCCAACATTCTTTTATTAAACTAATTGAACCGAATACAAAATGTACCAAAAAGAACAATAATTGCGTTTCTACTCTTACGCTCTTTTAACCAACTCAATTTTTGTTTTTAAATTATATATTTTGCAGCCGTTAAAAACGTGAAAATTCTGATCAATCTGATCCATGTTATCATGATTGAAAAACAAATCTATTTCACTGCACCATCTGAATTTTATGTTGCGGTTGTGATTCACTTTTCTAATAACCCACGGCATAATACTAGTTTTGGCCAAATCCATAAATTCACTATGTAATACTGTCCTAAAGCTGGTTCTCATCATTGACTATACCAAGTCAAAAGGCAGTTAATACCTTTACATTCTTGCGTGGATGATGGGAATGACAGTTTGACATCATTTCAACAACAGAATGCTGAACATGTGAGAGCAGAAAACAATCAACCTGTCAACAGCAGCATTATCATAGTTCCATCAGATCTTTAGACGCGTTACATGTTGTGTAAAAACTTAACTAACCCCCTTTGTCCTCGAGTGTCAACTTCAGCTGAAAGATGACACACTTCTAACACAACTTAGAGGTTCTCCAAACTGTTAAAATGTCAGATAATTAAAAGAAAAAAGGTAAAGATTAAGCCAAGGTTGTTTTTTAAAAAGTCGTCACAGATCATGTACAAATATATACTGCGCTGCATGTGCAGCTTACATATGTTCACAATAACCAGTTGCCAGTTCATTAGGTACACCTTGATAAACTAATGCAGTCTAAAACAACAGTACTGCAATAAATCCTACCGTCCTACCAGGTGTTGATCATGTGTGAGCAAAACGGAGTGAATAGCACAGATAGATAGAACGGTGAGACTGTGGGCTGCAGTTTGAAGCGGTAAGGATTTAGCCTTAGTACATGGGCGCCCGCTCAACCAGGTGCGCTACTGGGGTGCACAAATTTTGAAAAATGTAATCCCGAGGGCCATCACAGAGATATGATGAGTAAGAGCTACACGTCATGGGATATAATTGGTACAAAAGAATAAGTGTTGCAAAATATGCGATGGCCTGCATGTATGGCATTCCATCAGCTTTTCTACAGTACACAGCGCTTATATCTGTGCTGATCTGTGAGGGCGTACAGCTGAAGAAATGTGAATGGAAACTCATGAATGTTGTGAAGCAGTTCATTTCACTCTGAATATGTGCCTAATTTGACTGAACTTGCTCATCTTTTGTACTTTAAACTTGATGATTTCATAAACTGAAAATAATCGACGGCCACCCTTGCTTGTTTTTTTTCTTTACATGCCGCTTAATTCTCAGACTACAGGAATATTTATCATATCACAGTCATTGTATGAGTTTTTAAATGTTATTAATGCAGGAATTATGTCTTATTCTGTTACTGGACTCAAATGTCTCTGCGTGCAAATGGGATTTTCGCTTTCGTAATTGCTCCGTTATCGTGGTTTTAAATGAAGCTTGGAGGGACGGCGAAGGCAGGGGCAGACATCTGCAACGTTAAGACTTGCAGCGTGACAAACACAAACACGTTTCCAAACAATGGACCACACCCTGAGGGAGGTGCCCTGCTGCTACAGCCTGGTACTGTAGGTCTGAGAGAGTGCGGGTGTTGGTAGGGTGGTATTGAGTAAAGACAGGATGTGTGACATTGGTCTTAAGCAGAGGGATGGCGCAACCTTGAGCCATATTCCACCCCTGCTAACAAACCACACACACACACACACACACACACACACACACACACACACACACACACACACACACACACACACACACACACACACACACACACACACACACACACACACACACACACACACACACACACACACAACACACACACACACACACACACGAAAACAACTGTAGGAAATGGTTCATGATAACTAGGTTTGTCGGGACATTTGATTTATGATCATGTCCCAGAGCAGTAGTTAAAGAATATTTAAAGGTCTATTTTCGGTGTAAATGATGTAGTATGTTCAAGTGCTCAAAGCAACAGAGATCCAAACAAAAAGCACAGACCTGTAGTTAGGAGAACACATGCATACTTACTATATCTAAACTATCTAAACAAGAACAAAAAAATAGGCGTTTTGTACCCTTGTGGCTACGGGCTTTATAGGGTGGCACGATATGAGGAAAATATGCAATAACGTTGTTGAAAATCCCGATATGGTGATTTAATGGTGCTCTGATCAATCAGCCAACGATCGTTAATTGGGCATTTTTTATCTTAATAGCTTGATCGTGATCTTTATAAAGACCGATCAGATGAAACATCGACTCTGAATTGAGTCACGATCTGCAGCGATAGTTTCTGTCTCTCATGCAACCACAGTATCCAAAGACTCTTTGTCCCCCCCCCCCCTTCTACAGTCAACTACTAAACATGTCATAAAAATATCTTATTTTCAATAGAGCCAAATACACGTTTGACATATTGACACCTCAGTCATCCATCAGGAGTACGTGTCAAGAGCATCCGGATGTTGCATGAACTGAACCTGCATCACTTCCTGTCTTGGGGACAGAGATGTCACAACAATTACAGCAGAAGTGTCACATGTTGCGCTGCAACACTAGGCAAGCGTTTCCTGGCCGGCCCCACAAGGAAGAGGGAGCTGCCAGAAAAACCTGTCAGTGAGCGTGACGGACATGCCGTCTGAAACTCCGGAGCTGAGGCGCCATCAGCTGCTGGAGTCGTGCTTTGCTCTCCACAGTTATGTGATCTGGACTTTCCACAAAGAGATGCTATGAGAATAAAAAGTTTAACGTTTTCAGTCACATCAACTATACATACTGGATATCAGTCGTACTGAGTGAATAAAGTAATACAGTCGGATTAAATTGATTATGATCGGAAAAAAATATACAATGAATCTTATTAGCCAGCATCATTCACTAATAAGTGAAAACAAAAAAGTCAGAAACACAAATTGTATCACAGTCATCACACAGAGACCTCATGATGGTGGCTGCCTGAGGGAATCTCATCCACCTTCAGGTCTGACCGCATTAAACCTCGCTGTAATTCACCAGTATTCTGTCAATTATTTCAATATTGATTTCTGGCCAACTAATAAAGCCCAAATACAAATGTAATAAGAAAACCTCAGCACTGGAACTATGACCGTCTCACCAGCGCAGTGTCACCACCATTAATTTACTTTTATCACAGGAAATATTATTATATCAAATAATAATAATAATAATATTATTATATCTTGTATCCATTTGTAGCACTTTCTGCTCTAATAAAAAGAAGAAGGTGGAGAGTGGCAGGAAAACATAATGAGTTTGAAGGTCACGCTGGATCGAAATGTCTTTGAATTTCAGAATAACAAACAATGTGTAACAAACACTAACGTTTCTTAATCTGTAACTACTGAAGCTGAATAAGAGAAAATGTGTGGACGAGCTGAGAGACATTCAGTTTCTGTTGTACTCAGATTCCTACCGATAACCATTAGACTGAGTCAGACCCCTGTGGCTGGGAGACTCCTCTCACTGACATGTACTCTATATTTCCCCAAGGCGGGCTGAATTGTGTTCTACGTGTCAAATACCGTACCAGCAGCAAAGGTACATTAAAAAAACAACTCAGAGGAGCCTCATTCAATCCCCTCATTTCACTGGCAGCGTTTGCATTTCTGGAATGTTATCATGGCTTTGAAATGAGTTCCTAGAACCCTCCGGTTAGGAAACTTGCTCAAACGTCACCAATAAAACTCATCTCAAGTAAAAGCATGAAGATCACCAGGCTGGGAGTTTCTCATGATCATAGAGATTCTCTCCTCATTGGGGCTCAATTCATCATTAAATCATCTTCACCCTGTGGAACATCTAAATATTATTGCCAAAAAGAGCCAAAGAACACAAAGTTGAAGGCAACTACCCGACATTGTGGGTTTAGGACAGCCTCCCTCCTCCAGTCTGACATTATCTGGAGTAAGAGTAACTTGATTCCCCAGTATGGACAATGCACGCTTTCTGTTGGCCACTGGAGATCTGCCACATTACTCAGCATATCATTCACTGCAGGGCCGTGATCATCAGACCAGGCTGAGTAAGATCAGAAGTCAGTCAGATGTATTCTGTTTGCATCAACAGCAGCGGATTAAAGCGCTGAGTCACTCCTTGTCTAGACATCGGTTTCTCTCTCAGTAATGTACTGTCCCACAAACCTACTGTCACTGCATGCTCTGAGATACATTTTCAAAGGTCTCCGCAACAGCAAAGAGAGATAGGGTGTTCTTTACCAAAGTCCAACACAACTATAAAATCACATTTTAGGAAAATGGACTTTATTTTTGTAGTTTGGCCCATCATAATCAAAGTAACTGCTCTAATGTGATCCAGACAACATTCAGAAAATAAAGAATGACGCCGCAAGAAACATGCAGTCAGATGATCCGACAGGTTGTGAACAAGCCCACAGCTAATCTTATTTATCCCAGCACTTTCTTTGCAGATTAAACAAAGTGAGCGCACCCATAATGTCGTAATAATGCCTCACTACACAGGGAAACTGTGTGCACACGCAACCAATGGGAAGTACAGTGGGGCAAAGCAGAACCAGAAAGTCTGTCTGTAAAATGTGATGAGTTGGAGAGTTTGTGCTTGCCTTCGTTTCCTTTTACAAATTCCAAGTTGCGTCAAAACTACACAATTAAAGTAGTTTGAAGGAGTTTTTACCCTCACTCTCAACTCTGGATCCGAAAACAGAAACTTGGAGTGAAATCCCCACATTCATTTCACATTTTGTTGCATAATATACTTCAGCACCTTCCAACCGCTCCCTTTCTAGCATTCTCCCAGCTCCCAGTCTTTGTTTCTGCCCAGTCTGCCACTTCAGTGCGACCCAAAGTGACAAAGTCTGCAACAACCGCTCACACCAATTACTTTTCTTCCTTATGCCCAAAGCAATTGACCTGAAAAGTCAAAACCACAACAAGCTTTTTAGTGAAACGAGACCTGCTTGGTAATATCTGCTACATGAAATGTAACGGTTGGTTTGGCTTCACAGATCAGGATTAGTGCAGATCGTCTGACTAAGTTGTTGACACAAGGAATTTCCATGTTAGATATTTTTAGTTAAAAACTAGGGTTTGAAAATGTGCCTTTGTTGGTTTGAAACAAAAAGGTTAAAGGGAACCCAGATTAATAGCCAAGAAGAATTTGCTTAAGATTACAGTCTGTCTTCTGCAGAAAACTACTAAACACACTGTACTAGCGACACTGTAAGAGGAAGTTATGACAGAGCAGGTGACAACACCTACAATGTACTATCGTCTCTCTGCCATTACACATTACCATAGAAAATGTCAACCCTAAAGGACAACCCAAATGGGAAACGCTCGTAATGTGAAAATGACCAGATGACAGGCTCTGTGTCTCTGCTAACTATTAAAATACTTTCTTTTATTGCAGAGTTCCTGTCTGCAGCAGCTAATGGACAGAAACAATGACTGGTGTTTCTAATGCGACATTTCCTCTGGTAACAAGAACATTACCACAAACATACATAGATCACAGGATACCGTCTTTATCACATACAGCTTAGAGTAAACAACCTGAAACATGAAGTACACTGCAAGGGATTCAGCTACAAACTATATTTGATGAAACGCATGTCGGTACCAAATCGATACGTCACTCTGTTATTTATCCAAAATAATTAGGTGTTATGAATGAAAATAGAGGTGTGTGGAAATGCTGACACATAAGCCCCTTTCACACTGCAACCCTAACATTACACGCTGCCCCAGAGGAGCTGTAAGTGAGAACGCAAATGTCCAAATCTTGCGGATCGGACATTAAGCGGGCTTACCAGAAAATAATTGCTCATTTCCCAGTGAGTGCGTTTCCAGTCGGCTGGCGAAGAAAACTGAAAAAACAAACATCTGAGGGTGAAAAAGAAGGGATCCTTTACAAGAAAACCCCAACAACAATGTTTAACTGAAAAGACGACCAGATTCTGGATCTTCTGTTGATTAGGGACAACGCCGAAATCATCAGATAAAAGGTTCAAGGAACGGCAAGAGACAGTTGTTTATGACCAAATTACAAACAGGCTACATGACCGCGGTGTAACCCGCATAGTGTCATGCCTCCTGCACGGTCTAAAAGAGGTGCCACCCCTAAACCAAACAGAGTACTTTGAGTTAGTGAGAACGCTTCGGACACGGACAATCTCCTGTTGTGTGCGACAATGTCCTGACCTGATTCTCTGGACATTTTCTGGAGTTCATATGAGGAAACGGCTATGGGCTGTGGTTCGTTGAAAAATGACGATAACCTTCTTTCAAGCTTCATAGAGCTGAAAAGATACTCATACTACAGACGCAAACACACTTAAGAGGACAGGAAGAGCAGATATTGTATCTGCATGGGTAAACCGCAGCAGCTCAGGCCCGAGGAGAGGCTGAGGACAGTAAGTCGACACCTGAGAGCACGACAGCAGAAGAGCCCCATTACACAATGAACACAACAGACCGACTGTGTGCTCTGACTGTGAGCCTCTGAGTGTCCTTGCCTGAGTGCTCAGCCGGCTCTCTGTCTCTGTGTGTGTGTGTGTGTGTGTGTGTGTGTGTGTGTGTGTGTGGTAGCCTGATATATACAGAAAACGCCACCTGTTCAGCACCCGTTGCTGACTAACGTCTTAACTAGAATTACATATTAGCTGGCAGGAAAACGATTTGTCCTGACAAAAAGACATGGCAGTCACATTTGTATTATATGCCAATAAAGTTTAACTAATAAACATAACCAACACACATTACAAATGTGCCTCTTTATCCTGCTTCTGATACTCGTTTCTTTCCCTTTGAAACTTCAAGAAGCCAATGCCTTACTTGATTTTACATTCTCAATATTTCCATCATACATAGTGTACCTTACAGAATTAGTTTTTGTTGATTTTTGTCGATCACATTTTTATAAATGTCTGCTAAATGTCAATAAACATTTACCCACATCACTACACTCACTTCTGGTGAACACCAAGTAATGAGTTTCCCCATTTCCACCAGTAGTAATACATATTATTTGTGATAAATAAAGAACTAGGTACTCGATCAGAGTGGACAAAAACAAAAACAAAAAGAGCACCACCTACAGACACTTAAAACTCATCAGGACAGTGGACTCACAGGAGGATGAAAAAAGCGATTTGGAGAGTGCAATGCAAAAAAACATAAACGAGAAGGTAAGACAGTATTCAAGCAAGTAATACTAGTCACAGCAGGGAAAGTTCATTCTTAAATTTATCTTATAAACCTGCTACTGCTGTGCTCTTGAGCAAACCATTTACAGGAAGGTCTGCTTAATCTCTTAAGCCTTTTTCCCAGCACTGCCCTGCTTTACATTCACACTTTCATACTTTCACAGCTGAATCTGCTCAGTTCTACCACAGTTTGCCCCTGACAAGTATTAACTGAGCTACCTGCGCAGAGACTTGCTCATAGACACCTTGGTAGTAGCTGTTAAGTCTAAACAGATGGTAAATCAATCACCTTTCCAGGGACTTAAGCCGGAAATTTCCTTGCAACTGGCCCACTTCTCTGACCTTTGGGCTACTGTTGCACCCGTAACGCAAAACATATTTTAGCTGGGTTAAGCTGACGAGTGCACAACGCAGCACACGTCAGCGGAGCATTGTGGCCAATCTAGGTCATCTAATATCAATCTGCCTAATTTTATACCAATCATACATGGTTCAGTTGGCCTCAGAGAACTACATGATTAAAAGCCTGGAGCTGTTTAGCACTGTGTCTGGCGTGTTTCTAGGTGAAACGAATGCCATCATGTGGGGCATCAGAGATGGGTGCCAGCTTTTGGGTAACAAGTCAGGACAGCGCGCAAACTCATGAATCTTTCACTTGTTCGGGGAACAAAAAAGCCCTGCTCTGCCCTGCAGTGCCACACAGAAGTACATGCTGGCTTATTTTTTCTAAGAACACACAGCTGAACCTGTGCAAACAAGCCTACTACCCACACCTACTCCATGACTTCCTTGTCTCTCTACCTCTCACACACAGATAAAAGCTCATGACCAGCCCCAAGTAAAATAGTTTGCCTATTCCCACAGTACAGTGATAAAAAGCACAGGCATGCATACATACATGCATACCTGTGTTTTATGCTTGTAAGGACCTTCGGTGAAAAGAATATAAAATATAATTGTCCATGTTTGGAAAAGAGGATGAACACCAATACAAACACATTCCCAGAAACACATCTGAAGTTGATTGATGGCAGTATTTAGCAAAACAACAGACAAATGTCAGCGGTCACAAGGAGTTAAGATACGATTAAAGATATGGTAAGTAAAAGTAGATCATTTAGATTAAACTTATTGTATAAGTTCCCATGTACAAAAATAACACCAAGAAAATAAATTAAGTGAGAAGGGATAAAGACTGAACAGCAGCAACAGTTGTCTTGGCTGCGCCCCGCCAACGGAGCCCTGCCTGAAATTCAAGGTGGTTTTTTTCTCTTTCTCTAATAAAATAAATAAATATATTTTTTATTCACAACTCACTTTTCACATTGACAAGTCTCTTTTATTAAATAAACTAAATGCTGATGCTATTGAGTATGTGCACGTTTCAGTTTGTACTGTCTACTTTGCGCTTTCACATTCTCTCCTTCGCTCCGTTTTGCGAAGGGCGGGGCTTCGCAGATGACACACACACACACACACCTACACGTGCGCACACACCTACAGAGCGGAAGAAAGGAGAGGAGAGAACTAAATAGAAACCGCGCCACGCACGCAATCGGTGAGCGCCCCTCTAAAGCAGTAAACCTAGGGGAAACACTGAGCAAACAGGCAGTGGAGGGAACAGAGAGTACGAACATGCAAAGTGTGGATCCTGGTGTGAAAGCTCTGGCTGTCATGTTATGAGAGCTGTGATTGATTTATAATGTGCTGATGGTGATCTCAGAAGATGACAAAGCCACGGGGGGATAAATATCTCGGGTAGAGTTGTGTGATGTGATAATGATGGTCTCCGTTCTGCAGGAGATTATGAAACAACTACATTCACTTTCTGTGTATACGCACATCCCAAACATTCATATTACGTGCCGCGTATACCACTTCTATTTACTCCGATTTTGACGATCTTCTGACCTCTACGGGTCTTAAATGCTTTTGTACACTAAAACCTGCAAAAGTGATGAAATTCAACATCTAGCTCAAAATCATAAACCAAAATGTACTCGTCCGTTGTGAGTAGTACTGTTCAAGTGTTTTATGGTTTTAGTGAAGATGTGTTTGGGAAGTAGTGAGCATATGACTGGATAATGAGACTAAAACTGCACGCGTTGTGTGAGTGTTTGTGCCATGGAGGCATAGAAAAGTACGTTTTTACAAACGGTCATTTTGAAGGTAAAGTAAAAGTAATGTCCTGATAGAACAGATCACAAAGGACTGAGTGAACAGAACTACTGGGTGTGCTAGCTTTTTTAGCTAGAAGACCGTGTGTGTGAAAGTAAATGACTATGGATGTGTTCGTTTGTTGAAAAGGACAAGGGTGGGTAAGGAAGGGATATTATGTAGGACCCCCTGTTGTTGCCATGGTGAGGTTGCTTACAAGAGTGGCTTGTGACTGAGCGAGCACAGCAATCATTCTGCTGCCAGTTTACAGGCAAATAGTTTATTCCCAGCACTGCTTTTATAAAAGATCCCTCCTCTACCACTTTGTTCACAATGCACCATAATAAGTGGCACCTTAATGACCAGTTCTGTTCTGTGAAGAGAAAAACATCAAAACTACTGATGTCACAGCAGTGGGACTGATGCAATAGCTCCATGTTTGAGGGAGGATAGAAGTGAAGACGAGATGGTTATTCCTACAGGTGATTGCTAACTTATCAGGCTTTCACAGTCAGCAAGAAGCACAAGCAATAACTTTGGCCACCACATCAAGCATTTAATAGGCACAATTATTGGTTTAGTGCTCTGCATAAACTGTTTTATCACTCCTGCAGTTACTAAACAGGAGGAGAGAGCCATCTCACAAAATCCAGTGAACACCATGTGACCTAAGTAGCCTGCTCAGAGTGTGAATAGATGTTGTAAAAATGTAAGTAACTGGAAAGGGAGTTTCCTGTTGTCATGACTAAGGTTATTTACTTTACTATTGTAACAAAAGGCTCCATCACTTTTTGGAGTCATACAATGGGGCGAGGCCTGACATAAGCCATCCACAACAACACACGTTCATATGAAGAAATTAAAATACCCTCCTGATTCTGCCACCTCTGTAAGCGTGTCTGGGTCCTGGATGCAGGCTGCAGACAATACACGCCTAACTAGGAGCTGGTCAAAATCACACAGCAGGTAAGTAAGGAAAGGTGGCAGCGTCTCTCCCATGGGTACATCAGGGGCTCACAATGCATACAGTCAATGCCCCTGAGCAGAGAGACCTAATCTTTACATATAGTTTTCATGTATTTTCCCATGGCTGACATTTAGAAACTTACATTACAGCCTGCAGCCAGCACAGGAAATTATATTTAGTTTATGTTGGTCTTTTGGGTTGAGTGTCCCCCCAAAATATGCCGTGAATTCAACACAATGGTTGCTGTGGTAAAAGGTCAACATGAAAGCCCAGGAAACCAGCTAACTGTGAATCAGCATTACTGGTGGCCGTCATTTATAACACATGAGACACTAGTACAATATCTAAACACCACTTAAAATTGGGATAGTGACAATATATCCTTTAAATACACTTAATAAATCATTATTTATTTATATGAGGGAAATAATCTGTATTTTGTCAGCTGCTGGCTGGTGCTGCAAAGGGAAGTAGCTCTTTGTGAAAGCTTCAAACCCAAAAGGAGTTAGTGATATTTCAGGCTGCTGCTAGGTTGGTGTAAGCTCGGTGCCCTTGAGATGACAGGTGGGGGGTTCTGTGTGCAGCTGCATGATGTCAATATTTGGTGAGGGGATATTAGAGAGTCTCAGTCTTACAAGAAATCCTGATAAAAGAAATCCTGTAAAATGCCCTTCAACTCAAAGTCCTGTCTCCCCAAAACCCAGACGCTGCTACAGACAGCGAAAAACATCACAAACCACGCTAGCCTGACACAGCAGATTTTGCAATATTGAGCTACCCACTCAGCTGCCTTTCACTCAGTTTCATTAAAGAGGAAACTGGACAGAGCAGACGGGGTGGAGGGGGACAGACAAGGTGAAGAGCTGGGAGTAAGGTGATGGAGTGGCAGAGAAAAGGAGGGGTGGGTGCAGGGCAGGCTGGGTGTGGAGAGGGTTGGGTGGCCTTACATTAGATGCATTTATTATTGATCAGCTGGGGGAAGACAAACATGCGCACTGAAGACACCGGTGGATGAAGGAGGTGAAAGTGTAGGAAGATTTTCTTTATGGCAACTAATTGATTAAATGTGTGTGTAATCAATGTAACTCACAAGACTCTGCACCCAGTCCAAGGCACCCACACCTCGCACATTTCCCTCCCCGTGTTTTTCACCCCCATCCTGTGTGTCTAATTGCAACCTGTCCCAAATGAGCTAGGGGAGATTAGCGCGTCTGTGTCGCCTTGCTTCATTGCAGCTGCTCTTTGCACATGGCAGACTAATCTCAGGGTCGGGGGTTTGAGGGGGTTATTATAATAATTTCCTTCAAAAGCACAGTAACACTAACGGTTACCTATCCGTGCTGCTGAAGGTGACAAATATACGCCTTGTATTTTAAATATCTACTTACATGGTCCGGGTTCCGCTCTTTCCCAGGCAGTGCCGTGCGTAAAGACATTTTCGTCCCTGAGTGCTTCGTCGTCCAAGAGAAAATAAATAAGTGCTGCAGGTTTGTGTTCACACTGGGTTAAAAAACACACCCCAGATTAGACTGGTTGTCAGTCACACCAGAAAAGAACAGCCTCACTTCTCATACAATCCTCATTGTCATAGTCCGTGAAGGCAGCACAGATCACCAAGACAGTGATCCAGCTTTAATTGATGCGTAAAAAAACAAACTATATCCACCTCATGTCTGTTTGGTGTTGTTGGTACCGACCTAGCCTCATCTGATGGAAAAAACAGCCCAGACTGAACCCCCCACTTAGCTTTTCACTTTCCCCCAATCCTTCCCAGACGCTATCGTACCATTTCGTTGGACACTGGCTGGCTCGTTAATAAAAACAACCCCGGTGGTCATCGGTTTACTTTCAGCTGCATTGGTCTTGTGGTGAGAATAAAAAGAAAACTCAACCATTAAGGCAACTGATTAGGGTTTGTTTAAAAAAACTAGAAAGAGAAAACAACCGTGGGCTCTGTGCGACCACCGTGAGTTGATTTGAGAAAAAGGGGGAGTTTCTGTTTCCCTGTTGGCTAGTTATTATTTATCTGGGTGACAAACGTCAAAACGGTAGCCCACGGAGCAATAGTCACGGAAACAGAACCAGGAACCGCCTGAGATCATATTTCAGAAGCTGGAGATGTACGGAGCCTGGGGAAACAAATTGCGGTTCAAAGCAGCGGATGTGCAACCTCCCAGTCAGTCTCCGGTTCTTCCTCTCAGCACAGTCCGTCCTTAGCTCTTCTCATTCGGTTTAGTTCCAACTGCTTTTGCGGTAAATGAAAAGTCGCCCCAATGATCAGCACCGGAACATGAAGATATGCCTCCCCGGAAACATTAGTTTTAGTGCGGAGACCAAAGAAAACGGGATCCCCCCTTCGCCTCCCGAAAAACAGTGACAAGAGAAAGAGGGAGGGAGACGGACGTCAGCGGTAATAATAGGCAGTGCTGCTGCGTCGGTTTTCGCGCACGCGCACACACGCGCCTTTCTCTCCTCTCCTTCCTCTCGCTCATGCGGCCTTCAAGTACTCCTCATTAAATCCGTCTTCTAACTTTCGGAAATCGTTTGTAAGGTAAAAATCACAATTAACTTAACAACGACAGTTTGATACAGACACAAATAGCAACAAAGGGCGTCTGTTATTTTCATGAAAAAATCTCTTGAATTTGACCTCCTGTAAAACAACTAAACCCCTATTTATTTTTTCTTATATATCATTATCGCCTCCTAGTGGCTAAAATCATTTGTACGTCAGTTTTAATATTAATTAAAAAAATCGATATTATTATTATTTTATTATTTGTCTATTCTTATTGTAAACGTTTCTATTTTATATGTAAAATTATTTACTTTTGGACTACTTGTTTTTTGTTTTTCCTTTTTCTCTTACTGTTTATTGTTGTGGTCCTGTGGAAAGCAACTCAATTTATACTTCTTTTTCATTATCGCCCCCTGGTGGCTAAAGTTATTTCTAGAGACAACACATATGTCAGTTTAACGTTATTACAAAAATATTATTCGTATCATCATTATTGTTTTTTAAATTATTTTGTCTTTTTCTGCTTTATTATTATTATTATTATTATTATTATTATTATTATTATTATTATTATTATTATTATTATTATTATTTTGTCTTTTTATATTATTACTATTATCATGAATTATTATTAGCCCTTTTTATTGTAAACTTTTATTTTGTATATGTATAATTCTTGACTCTTGCAATACTTTTTGCATTCTCTTATTATGTTTATTGCTATGCATCAAAATACCAAGGCAATATTGCCTTGTAGTAAACCTACTTGGCCATAAACCTGATTCTGATTCAAATACATCATTATGGGTCAAAACAAGTCTGTTCCTTGTCAAAGGCTCCTCCAAATGTGACAGAGAAATGTGTCTTTCTTTTGCCCAAATATGGAGGACACCAGCTGTTTATTATTTTAAAACTCCACTACACGCAAATCAGGGGAGAACTCGAGAAAGAACTGTGAATAACCCTCTGTATATATTGGGGCAAAGGTTCACTAGCCTAGTGCTTTCGGGAAGTTCACAGTTTCACACAAACAGAGCACTGAAACAGGATTGTCCCAATGTGAGTAAAATGTAAATATACAATGTAAATATAAAGTAATTTGGCTGATATTAAATAATCAGATTATACATGATTCCATTTCAGTTAAATAGGTCTAATATAGCAAAAGTTTAACCCTGTTTTTATACTTTTTCAAAAGCACTTCATATTATAAATAAATCTTGAAAACATGCTTTAAACACTGCAAATTATTTCCCACCTTTGGCCCTTTTCTCAGTATCCTCAATTTGTCAATGTGTATTAAGATTTAAGATGCTCGTCATATTTGTTGATATGTGAACCCAGACCAGTTTAGCTCTCAAATAGATATGTTTTATGGTTCTGTTTTTGGTATAAAACACACACACACACACACACACACACACACACACACACACACACACACACACACACACACACACACACACACACACACAATATTTCCAACAGCATTAAAACACCTCTCTCACCTTTCTCCCCCAAAGGCCTCAAAGGCACAATTGCTCCATTCATGCAGACATGGAGTAGTCTGTGAGTGTGTGTGTGAGGAAGACATTATGTTACCAGAAGTTTGTGGAGACCTCCTACCAGAACATCTGCCTCTGCCCCATCCGTGTTTGTTTACTTCAGGATTGTGATTAAACATTTTAAAGACAATTCAACCAATTCTTATTCACAACTCCCAAGAGTAATTAAACAGCTGGCCTAATTACCACAGTTGGAAACATTAACGGTACATCACAGTGGTATTTATCCAATGTTGTAGCTCCTGAAACCATTTTTACATTTCAAGGTTACAAGTCACATATTGAAAAAAAGAAATGAATGAAAATGAGATGTGATATCAATTTGTGGCATCATTAAAACAGTAACCCTGAATGGCAAGGATGACTCAGTAGTTAGTCAAATGGCCCTCAGCATGGAATATATGAGAGATGAATGCTGATCTCTGACCTGCATGTGGAGTTACTCACTGTTTAACATAAACCTTAAAAACATGCTCAGTTTGTTACTATCAATTCTGATTTTTAGAATTTGTACAGTGTATTTTATAAATTCTGGACAGTAAAATGTAAACCATCCTCTACATTCTGCCTATGTATCTAAAAATCTACATACACATGCACAAATGGCCAGTAAAGTTTTAAATCTCAGAGTCAAGGGGGATTTATGAAACCAAGGAAACCAAACACTCTGCAGAGCACAGTCTTGTTTATCTTTCTGCTTCCTTTCATGTATGCTCATCCTCAGCTGGCTGTCCTGTCCTCTCACTTCTCATGACAGGTGGACAAAGAAGAGCCCCTAAACTCATCAGCGTGCTAAGAGGCACAGGTGCACATCCTTGAGTAATTGGATTCATATATCTTTGAGTGAATTTGTTCACAACTAAATCACAAATCAGATCACTTACCTGGACTGATCTGGACCTGTTGGAGCGAACCCAGGGCCTCATCCTTCCCTCGCACCCCTACTTCTCGGTGATGACTGAGACCTTCAGTGACCTGAACCCCCACAGACTGAGAAGCTGACACTGGAGCAAGCAGGTGAGCCACAGACGAACAGATTCACTGTCATCCCTCGGAGAACAGAGGCAGAGAAAGAGAGGGGAGCAGAATGCTGCTGCTGAGATGGCAAAATAATCAATGCTGGAAAGAACAACCAGAGCAGCAGTCCATATTTCCATGGATTGCAGAGCCTGTTCTGAACACTGTGTTACAGAGTACACCGGCTTCATTAGCATCACTGTCCGGTCAGCTGTGTATAAACCTATTAGGGGAAAAAAACACTGGAGGTGGAATCGTCAATACATCTAATGGGCAATGGAAAGGGAAGGGAGGAGGGGTGAGTCTGTTTCTGTTGCTTTCTACATTTGTGTGTGTGTGTGTGTGTGTGTGTGTGTGTGTGTGTGTGTGTGTGTGTGTGTGTGTGTGTGTATGTGTGTGTGTGTGTAGAAAAAACAGTGAGTTGTGCTGATCTGAACACGTCAGCAGGGATCGATCCATCCAATGGCTCATTTTGACCCTGGGGACATCAACACACAACCAAACACATATTGTTGTACTTTGATACTTGTGAGGACCTTCGTTGACATGATGTATTGTAACCATCACAACTGCACGCCTTACACCACTGTTACCCAAACAGTAGCCTAATTTGAAACCTAAAGCCAGCAATTGGAACAGGAACAGCCCATTGAAGAAGTGAGGAAGAGACTAACTCAATTTCCAACAACACCAATGAAGCCCATATGTTAGGAAAACAAAAAAAAAAGCTGCTTGATGGATTCATGTTTTATGTTTTTTATATTTTTTTATTTAAACCTTAGTCCATGTGTCTGAGTGTCTGTGTCTTTACTTTGCTGCAAGACACATTTCCCATCTGGGACAATAAAGTTGAAGTTATGTGTGATAAATAAATGTTTTATTAAATACTCATGGTATGTTAAAACTGTGGAATACAAAATCCAAGATACTTTGAAATGTTGACTTACTAAGTCAAAATGATCAATTACTTATCATGATTTATCAAATGCATTGTTATTTTTATAATGACTTATGTGATAAGTCAAAATCTTAACTTATTACGTACGCGGAGGTGCTGCAGGAGGTTCGCAAATGTTTTGGTTGATTAGACAATTTCATCCATCCATCCATCGTCTACCGCTTATCCGGGGTCGGGTCGCAGGGGCAGCAGCTCCAGTAAGGAACCCCAAACTTCCCTTCTCCGGGTCACATCCGCCAGCTCCAACTGGGGGATCCCGAGGCGTTCCCAGGCCAGTGAGGAGATATAATCTCTCCACCGAGTCCTGGGTCTTCCCTGGGGTCTCTTTCCCAGCTCGACGGGCCTGGAACACCTCCCTAGGGAGGCGGCCAGGTGGCATCCTTACTAGAAAACCCTATTTTGGCCGCATTGTACCAGTGATCTCGTTCTTTCGGTCATGACCCAGCCTTCATGACCATAGGTGAGGGTAGGAACGAAGATCGCCCGGAAAATCGAGAGCTTTGCCTTCTGGCTCAGCTCTCTTTTCGTCACAATGGTGCGGTAAAGCAAATGTAATACTGCCCCCACTGCTCCGATTCTCCGGCTAATCTCTCGCTCCATCGTGCCCTCACTCGCGAACAAGACCCCGAGGTACTTGAACTCCTTCACTTGGGGTAAGGGCTCATTCCCTACCCGGAGTAGGCAATCCACCGGTTTCCTGCTGAGAGCCATGGCCTCAGATTTTGAGATGCTGATCCTCATCCCAACCGCTTTACACTCAGCTGCAAACCGATCCAGTGACTGCTGAAGGTGACAGACCGATGACGCCATCAGGACCACATCATCTGCAAAGAGCAGCGATGAGATCCTCAGGCCACCGAACTGCAACCCCTCTCCTCCACGACTACGCCTCGATATCCTGTCCATGAAAATTACAAACAGGATTGGTGATAAAGCGCAGCCCTGGCGGAGGCCAACATTCACTGGGAACGAGTCCGACTTACTGCCGAGTATCCGGACACAACTCTCGCTTTGGGCGTACAGGGATTGGATGGCCCTCAGAAGTGACCCCCTCTCCCCATACTCCCGCAGCACCTCCCACAGCATCATCCGGGGGACCCGGTCATACACCTTCTCCAGATCCACAAAACACATGTTGGGCGTACTCCCAGGCCCCCTCCAGGATCCTTGCGAGAGTGAAGAGTTGGTCCGTTGTTCCACGACCAGGACGGAATCCGCATTGTTCCTCTTCAATCAGAGGTTCGACTATCGTCCGAACCCTCCTTTCCAGCACTTTGGAGTAGACTTTACCGGGGAGGCTGAGAAGTGTGATACCCCTGTAGTTGGCACACACTCTCTGGTCCCCCTTTTTGAACAGGGGCACCCCCTCGGCACTGTCCCAGACTTCCACGCAATGTTGAAGAGGCGTGTCAACCAAGACAGCCCCTGAACACCCAAAGCCTTCAGCATTTCTGGATGGATCTCATCAACCCCTGCGGCTTTGCCATTGTGGAGTTATTTGACTACCTCAGTGACTTCCAACAGGGAAATTGACGATGGTCCCCTATCAGCTTCCAGCTCTTTCTCTACCATAGAGGGCGTGTTAGTTGGATTCAGGAGTTCCTCAAAGTGCTCCTTCCACCGCCCGATAACCTTCTCAGTCGAAGTCAGCAGGGTCTCACCCATGCTGTACACAGCTTGGATGGTTCCCCGCTTCTCCCTCCTGAGGTTCCAGACGGTTTTCCAGAAGCACCTTGGTGCCGACCGAAAGTCCTTCTCCACAGCAGAGGCTGCTGCCCTTCGAGTCTGTCGGTACCCTGCAACTGTTTCCAGAGTCCTCCCAGATAACATAACCCGGAAGGACTCCTTCTTCAGTCGAACGGCTTCCCTGACCACCGGGGTCCACCACAGTGTTTGAGGGTTACCGCCCCTTGAGGCACCTAAGACCTTGAGACCACAGCTCCTCACCGCAGCTTCAGCAATAGAGGTTTTGAACATCGCCCATGCCCCCAACCTCCACAGGGATGTCTGAAAAGCTCCGCCGGAGGTGTGAGTTGAAGATCTCCCGGACAGGGTCTTCCTCCAGACGTTCCCAGTTCACCCGCACTACCTGTTTGGGCTTACCAGGTCTGTCCAGAGTCTTCCCCCACCCCTTGATCCAACTCACCACCAGATGGTGATCAGTCGACAGCTCCGCCCCTCTCTTCACCCGAGTGTCCAAAACATGCGGCCTCAGATCAGATGATATGATCACAAAATCGATCATTGACCTTTGGCCTAGGGTGCTCTGGTACCACGCACACTTATGAGCATCCTTATGTTCGAACATGGTGTTTGTTATGGCCATTCCATGACTAGCACAGAAGTCCAACAACAAACGACCGTTCGGGTTTAGATCAGGGAGGCCCTTCCTCCCAATCACGCCTCTCCAGGTTAGTATTGAATGCACAATAACAGGGTATCTATGTTTATACATGGCACTAGGTTTACCAGTTTAATATAAAACACAATGTTATACAATATATACAGTAGGGGGTCCCTGCTCCATCTCTCCATCAGTTTGGGGGTCCTTAGCCTGAAAAACGTTGAAGACCTCTGTATTATGTTATAATAGAGATGTTCATGTCCAAGGGGCACGGCAGGTAAGCAGGACAGGAACAGATAACAGGTCAAAATCCAGGAACAGATCAGGTTCAGGAAACAGTGGCTGGAAAGCAAAGGCATGACCAACATTGACAACCTGCCAGGGAATGAGAGGAAATGGGCCGGAAATACACTGCAGGGCTGATGAGAGGAAGTGGAAACAGGTGAGCATGTGGATGAGAAAGTCAAGTGACTGGGACAGTCTGAGGACATCTGGTGGATGGATGGAGAATAGCTATGAAGGAAGCTGTGACAGTGAGACTGTGAGTGAAGGGAAGGACAGACTTAACAAAAGTACAAACAGCATCAGACACAATCATAGACATTACGTAAAAGATTCAGTTAAAAGTTTAAAATCGCTTAGTTTTAAAACATGCTGTAATTTATTCTATTTACAAGGTTCAAAGTCGTAAAAGTTCAGCATTTACCTGGTTGCTCATAGAGTTCAACAGAACTCAGATCTTGTTTGCTGAGTAGTGGTTTTAAATTGAATAAATACAAATGTTGAATGTGTTTCTCCTCTTGTTTCCAGTGAGGATCAGCCAACTTTTTCATAAAGTACACACGATAGTACGATATTAATCTCCTATGACGAAATATAAAGCATAATGATAAACTGTATCGAGTAGCATGAGAATAAAGAATATATTAGTCAAGCACAGATATGATGGTTGATATCTTGACCTCAAGACAGAAACATGCTTTATTCTGATATAAGATTGAAACCTTTTTTTCTGTGCCATTTGCTCCACATGCTGCTTAAAAGTAAGAATGCTGTCTATAGAATTCCAAGGTATTTATAAGATAACTTTTATGAGTAGGTGTGTGCGTGTATTTGTATTATCATACTTTAAAAAAAATAAACAGGCTGCTTTATCCCTAAAGGCGCATTCCTCATTGAGTCTCAATGTATCCAGAAGAAGAAGTTTTCTATTGTCAGACTGACTGATGTGGTGTGAAAGAGAACAGTTGGAAGTTTTTAGTCTCTGTGCTGCGCACTTATGAGATGCTTTTGTCAGAGGGGAGAGTTGTTGTTCTAAGAAAGGTCCTTTCATAACCACACCTTCCTCTGCAACAGATAAATGTTTCTTACACGGCATCCTCTAGTCAAGTATAAAGACAGTCAGCAAAGTCAGCTTCAGCGAATACATCCTGTGACCACAACTTTAAGCACTACCTTCTCATCATCCGTGGTAAGTTTGGATTTAAGTGCAATTACAATTATATAACAATACAAGGGTAACACTTGAAAATAATTTACTTAATAGACAATTGTACACACCTTTAATACTTTTGACCAGTGGTGGAAGAAGTAAATATTTTACTTAAGTTGAAGTAGCAAAACTACAGTGTTGAAATATTCTGTTACAAGTAAAAGTCCTGCATTCAAAACCGTACTTAAATAAAAGTACAAAAGTATTAGAATAAGAATATACTTTAAGAAATAGTACACATCATGCACAATTGCCTATTTCAGAATTATATATATTGTTATGATTACAATTATTAATGCTTCAGCTGGTAAAGGTGGATGGCTAATCAATTAATCATAAATGTAGTGGAGTAAAAGTATAAAGTTACTTTGCACTGCTGCTTTTGAGCAATCAAAAAATATATATAAATCTTGAAGATATTTAAATAAAGAAATAACCAATGTCTTCAAAAGAGTTGCAATTTATGCAATGAACAATACAAAAAGAAACTCTTTGAGACCAACTGATTATCATCAATCATGTCAACTTCCTTCAGGAATATAAAGTTACTTTCCCTCACAAATCAGCAAGTTATGATGGTTCAAAGAATATAACATGCAAACTCAAGAAATGGGATTTCATTTTTTTTTACTCAGTGATTCCTAATTTACAAATGTTATAGTACCTAGAATTAATATTGTTTTGGGTTTATAAAACACTTTGTAATGAAACAATATTGTACTGTTTCAACTCTCCCATGCTGCATGTTAGCCGACCATGCTGGCAGCCCTGACGCTGGCCTCCCTGAGCCTCTTGGTGTGGGCGACTGACCCCTGCCCCCCAGCCTGCCAATGTCTCCACAACATGACCACTATCGTGTGTCAGCAGAAAGGACTTGACCAGATGCCTGAGCTGCCAGAGAGCACAGAGCAGCTGTATGTCTCATACAACGAGATACAGGAAATACCCAGGCATGGGCTGGAGAAGCTGCAGGTATGAAACATACCGCAGCCCGGAAAATGTACTTTGTGTGTGTTGATTGGTAAGAGACTTAAGTTAAGTTCTTCATGTCCTTAAAGTGTCTACTGGTGATATCCTGCAGCAAGACAGTGATGAATAGAACCTTCATTAATGAACCATGCTCGTGCTCTAACACGGTTTCACATATTGACTAGAGACACATAACCACCAGTAAAATTGGGATATTATTTGTTACAGATTAAAAGGTACAAAAACAAAAATGACCATTCCAAGTGTTGATTATGCTTTTAAAAACCGGCCCTTAGACTTGTCTCTTCTGAAACAAAGACTTCATGCCCACTTGGGCTGGACACTCAAGTTTGATGTATTATCTTACACTAATAATATGACTTTATTTTCTAAAGAATTAAACATAACAGACTTTTCACAACTCTTTCCTCCTCTCTGGATACGGTGTAGGTCCTGGACCTGACTAAGAATCAGATGAATGTCTTCGTACTCCGCAACCAAGTTTGGCCCAATATGACGAAGCTGTCTAAGCTCTTACTATGCAACAATGACCTGCGGTTACTACATCCTGATCAGTTCCTAAACTGCCCGGCTCTCACCATACTGGACCTGAGTGGTAACCAGATTGAAAATGTACCAGTTGGATTCCTTCGTGGATTAGCTAATCTGAAGACGCTGTATGTAAACTTTAACCAGATTCAAAAGTTACAGGTTGGTGGATTGGAAGGAGCCTTCGCCCTCGCTGACCTCCACCTTAGCCATAATAATATAACAAAAATAGAGGAAGGTGTTTTCAAAAACTCCACTGTGTTAGAGAAACTTGTTCTGTCCAGAAACAGAATCACAAGGATTGGTGAGGCCAGCTTCAGAGGAGCGACAGGTCTCCAACAGCTTGACCTGAGTGGTAACATGCTGGTCACTGTTCCGGCTGAGGCATTGAGGGATGTAAGCAGGCTCAGGAACCTCCATCTACAAATGAACAGCCTCACCAGCCTTCCAGAGGATTGCTTCGCCTCGTTGGGCCTGTTGGTTCATCTAGACTTGAGCAACAACAAGCTGACCACTCTGTCTGAGGGATCACTGAGAGGTTTGACTATGTTAAGTGAGCTGGACCTCAGTCTCAACCTCATAGATTCTCTTCCCTCAAAAGTCTTCAACGACCTGATCAGCCTTGAGTTACTTGATTTGTATATGAACAGACTGACATCTCTTCCTCTGGACGTTTTCAGTAACTTGAAAAACCTGCAAGAACTGCAGCTGGAAAGCAATCAGATCTCTGCCATACCAGTTGGGGTATTTGATTCGTTGTCCAGACTCATCGAGTTACAACTGTCAAAGAACCGCATCCTGGTGCTCCACCCTGCTCTGTTCAACAAGCTCAAGTCACTACAGAACCTGTACTTGGAGTCCAATGCTCTGAGGCACCTTCCCAAAGGCCTTTTCCACAAGATGAGGGTCCTCAGGGAGATACACCTTGATGACAACCACATCAGGTCTCTACATCCCTCAGTCTTCCATGGTTTGGTAAGAGTATATTCGCTGAAGCTCTCTCGCAACCATCTCACCTCTCTACACCCGGACCAGTTCAGAGACCTCATCGGTTTAAAAGAGCTAACACTAGATGCAAACCACATAGGTAACCTCCCTACAAGCCTGTTCATGAATCTAACAAATCTTAATACACTGGATCTGGACAACAACCGTATCTCAGAGCTGTCTCCTGATGACTTCGTAGGGTTGACCCGCCTTAAAGAGCTCAAGTTGAGTGTCAATCAGCTCCATGACGTCCCGTACAACACCTTCTATCCCCTCCACAGCCTCCTCAAGCTTCTGCTAAAGAACAACAGCCTGTATAGTTTACACCCTCAGCTCTTTGCCAGACTTTCGAAGCTAACAGAACTCAATTTGGATGGAAACAAGCTGGATCACCTGCAGCCTGATGTATTTCAAGGACTTACTAACCTCCAGAAATTGAGTTTGAAGTCCAACCAGCTCAGAGCGATGGAGAATGGGACTTTGGGGTCTTTAAGAAACATTAGCGCTGTCTATCTGTCAGGAAATGTGTGGGACTGCACCTGTGCACATATTGTCTACATCAGCAGCTGGGTCAACATGCACAGAGACAAACTCGGAGACCAGCCCCTTTGCTTCTTCTCCTCTTCTTCCTCACCCTTAACTGAGGATACACCACTTTACCAGGCATCTCTGTCTCCCCTGTTGTTACAGGATCAATGCATTACAAGTGCCGCAAGTGGCTCATCACCTTCACTTCCTCTGAAAATGCTGAATCTGCTCACAATTTCTCTCATAGCTGCCAGCCCACCATGGCATCCTTTGTGGTGGTTTTGTGCTCTCTAACCTCTTCCTGTCTTTGTTTTTCATGTCTGTATTTGCACCATAATGTCAATACACTGTAAATGTCAATATACTTTAGGTGCATTCAAAAATTGTGTAAATAAAATTAGGTCATGGAATATTTGCACTGGAATAACGTGTTCATGCAAAAGTGCAAACTTAATGATTTCATTGACCATAAACTGTGGGGAAAGGGATTTAATGGGGATATGAGCATATATGCTTTGGTAAAAGAAATAAATTGTACAGCTTAAATTCTGAAATAAAGCATCACCGTAAGACAACATGAACTCCTGTCTTTTTATCTTGATATTAAGATTTAGATTTCAGGCTGTGAAGGTGGAAACTGGATTGATGACAGGAGATATGTTTGTGAATTGTTGAATGTGTTTGTGTCTGCATTTGATTTGGACAGTATGCCAGTCAAAAAGAGATTTTAAAGCTTCTTCCAATGCACTATGAAAGTCAATAAAAGAAAAAAGAAAACTCACAGGAGTTGAATGTCAATGTTTATCAGTTTGACTCAGTCACAAAGTTGATATAACTTATATACACTACACAATATAAATTACGGTTGAAACATTCTTAAACCTTGTTTCGGTATTGTTCTCAGTCAGCACATCGGCTCTTCTAATGTACATAACTTCCGTTTCCAAAACATCAGTTGTATCTTATTAATCTGTTGGAGATCATCATCTGAAACAAGAAAAGAAAATCGCTCCTGAAGTTGGTTAAACATTATGATCATCAGTCTCACAACTTAAATAGGGTTGTTTAAAAATCCTGAGAAAAGCAGCAAACAATAAAGTCTGTCAGTCACACTTTACAGTCTTAGAGTTCACCCCTTAGGTCAGGGAAGTCATTCAACATCCGTCTGCAAAATACTACTTGTGTGGCTGGAAATATCATTTATGATATCTCTAGTAAAATTGGGGAAAGTAATGAAAACGACACTTTTACATCCATTTGTCACATTGGTCGCCAAGTCAAAAACTTCAATTAAAGGGAACGTTTTTTAATGAGGTCTGTTCTTACAATTGTGGCGCTAACTAGTTTAACTCTTTTTGTTGTAGTAACCAGCTTCAAATAATAATAATTACAATAATGAATTTTATAAAAGCTGCTCATCTAAACCTTTTTCCAACTTCAACTAAAGGTGGTTCATTTATTTGTTCCATAATAATAATAATAATCCGAACACTGCGTCTATCATCACCACTTTCTTTGACAGTTTCACAGTGAAACAAATCTGGAGAACCAGACTTCATAATTACCAAAACCACTTTCACAGCAAAGTCTTCTCTTATTATCCGTCCACTCATGTAATTCTCGACAGGTTAGGGAAGCCTACGCCATCCGCTCTGTCACCAGGGCTGACGCCTCATCAGACGTAGAAACACTTATGGTCCTTGAGGTTCCTCAGGTAGGAGAAACTCTTCCCACACTTGTCGCACATAAACTGTTTCTCCCCGGTGTGTATCTGCTGGTGGGCTTTCAGGCTGTTGCCCTGGTTGAAGCTGCGTCCGCACGTGTCGCAGCTGAACGGCTTCTCCCCGGTGTGGATGCGCTGATGTCTGTTCAGGTTTCCTGTGTTGCTGAAACATTTACCACACGTGTCGCAGCTGAACGGTTTCTCTCCTGTGTGGACAACCTTTGGAGAGGAAGGTTAAAAGAAAAACTGTAACTGAAATCATTTTCAGATATAGCATTTACAATCGCTAAGTCTTGTATAAGGATTTACTCCACATTGTGCCTCACGCATCACTTCACTTTTATCTGTGAGGTTTGCGTGTACAAGTGTTCCAAGTTGGATTCAAACTCTCTAAACTGCCAACAACAACAACAACAACAACAACAACAACATACATTTAGCAGTGTCAGTCTATACACAGGATCCGAAACAGTAAGAAGATATTAGTCGTACAGCTGTCAACGTTTTAGTAGAGCAGTGCTCTACTGTGACAGGAAGTGTGCTCTGTTGCATCTGTAAGCACCCAGAAGAGCAATGTCAGCACTGAGGTTTCTCTGTGTCATCCTAACATGAGGTCTGACTAAAGCTCATTTTTAGGAAATGGGTCCCACCTT
Source organism: Cottoperca gobio (assembly GCF_900634415.1). Taxonomy (NCBI): domain Eukaryota; kingdom Metazoa; phylum Chordata; class Actinopteri; order Perciformes; family Bovichtidae; genus Cottoperca; species Cottoperca gobio. The sequence continues at coordinate 20,267,683 of NC_041367.1, read as the reverse complement.
AAGCTCAAACATGGATGTTGCTACAAACCAGCAAACATTAAAAAATATATATATAGTTTGTATGTCAAACACAGCAAATGACTGACAGGGATATTTCTTCACCTCACTTTTGTTGAACCTTTCCATTGCAAAAACAATACTCAATGCAAACCAACCTGATGTGATTTAAGGCTGCTGTGCTGTGTAAACATGCGACCGCAGATGTCGCAGGAGAAGGGCTTCTCCCCGCTGTGCGTCTTCAGGTGAATCTTCAGGTAACTGGACGACTTGAAGCTCTTCCCGCAGAGGCCGCAGCTATGAGGCCTGTCCACTGTGTGGTGCTGCTGGTGCGAGCGCAGGTCGGTGATGGAGCTGAGCCGCCGGCCACAGAGCACACACGTACACGGAATAGTGGCCGCGTGTGTCTGGAGGTGTTTGCGAAGCGAGTCGACACAGGTCACCGTAGTGCCGCATGCTACGCATGCTAGCGACCTCTCCCTCGAGCCTGCGTGAGAGGTCTTCTGGTGCATCTTCAAGGCACTCTTCTGGATGAAACACTTGCCGCAGGTCTCACAGCTGAAGGGACGCTCACCAGTGTGTATCCGCTGATGGCCTTTCAGAGTGTCAGCCTGGTTGAAGCTTTTGCCACAAGTCTCGCACCTGAACGGCTTTTCCCCCGTGTGTATGCGCAGGTGGCGCTGCAGGTTACCTTGTATTGTGAAGCTTTTGTTGCAGTACTGGCAGTTATAGGCCCGCTCTCCCGTGTGGACCATGTGATGCATTTTCAGGCCGTGGGCTCGGTAGAAGCTCTTACCGCACTGTTCACAGCGAAACGGACGGACCTCAGCGTGGAGACGCTGGTGGTTCCTCAGCAGCTGCTTCAGGGTGAAACCCTTTCCACAAACATCACAGGTGTGAGGTCTCTCACCTGTATATTGGGACAATGAGTATTGTAATAACAGAATACAGCTCACTCAAAGGTAATATGCTTTATAACGCTGCCCTAAAACTTTTTTTTTGATGAACATAAATTAAATGATGTAATGTGAAGAGAGGTCTGTTGCACTGACAAACACAAAGACAAGTAAAGCCCTGTTCTGCATCTCTACTGAGCTTTTAGCCCCTTTTAGCTCATTGTCTTGGATTTAAGGCCCTGTACGGTTGAGTCTCATCGTAAAACCCCCACTGTGCACTCCCTGTCCAACAAACGGCCGGTTAGCAAACATCTAGAGAGAATGAATACTGGACTTACATACATCAGTAGGTCAGAAAGACAATGAATGCTAATGTCACTGTGTCTGCTGGATGTTTAAATATGTTTATATGGATGTTTCTCAACTCCATAGTTCACCATAACAGCTTTTTAAGGCAATATCAGGTCTGTTGGTTTGTCAGCTTCTTGTGGAGTCCTTATGCCTCTTGTACTGTATTAGTGGAGTCGTCAACGGGACGTCACCCTATTGGTTTGTGAACTACCGTTTTGAAGCCTCAAATTGTTTGTTTGGAACCAGAAGTGACAAAAGAGGGTGGAGCAAAGTGAAAGCAAACCTGATACTTTTAAGCGACCAACATGTTTTAATGTTTTCATGAACTGAAAACACTGTGAAAGGGTTTAAGCTGTAAGCAAGGAGAGCACCCAGACTGGACAACACTGTGGTGAACTGTCAATCACAAGGTAGCCACGTCTGTTTTACTCTACATGGGACCATCGTTTACAATAATTCGTTAAGAAAATGTTTACTGAGGTAATAACTCAAGTGAGCAGTTGGTCCATTTTCTCATAGACTTCTATACAATCAGACTTATTTTTACAACCAGTGGAGTCGCCCCATGCTGGTCATTTAAAATAACGCAGGTTTAAAGCATTTCCGTATTGGCTTTGCGTTTCAGACCCGGAGGTTACCGCTTGATTATCACGCTCACCTGTATGAAGCAGCATGTGTGCATTGAGGCTTCGCTGGAACGAGAAGCCTCTGCCACACTGAGAGCAGCGGAAGGGCTTCTCCGCGTTCATCCCGTGCACAGCCTGGTGAGCTTTCAGCTGCAGCAGCTTGGTGAAGGTTTTCCTGCAGTGTTTGCAGCTCAGAGGCTGCTGGTTTTGACTCTGACTCTCCTTCTTTGCTCGGACTCGATGGGACTTGGGCTTTACAACACGTTTAGGTCTGGTAGTGAATCCTGGGTCACAGTCATCTGGATCTTCTGGCTCTATCTAACAGAAAGAAAATGAAGAAATTGTTTATTCATTGCCTTCTAACCCACTGTTCCTTTTCTTGTTTTCCTGCATGCACTGCAACACAACACAAACTGGAATGAATGAATCTATGAATAGATGGATTATGTATGTATGCTAAATTCTTTACGTAATAAAGGTGGACACCACCTGACAAACATTAGGGGAAAAACATTACAAACAGAAAAAAAACAAAATGAATTCTGTATTTGTGAAAACAACCTGGTAGTCTGGGTCGTTGTCATCTTCCGGGCTCGGATCATCTCTGTACTGACCGGAATCAGAGGACGCCTGGTCAGCGAACGCCTCGAATCCTTCCTCCTTTATTATCACAGGTTGGACACTGTCCTGAGAGGAGGACAGAATATGGACATATTTAAGTCTTGGTGGCCTCAGGAACTTACAATAAAAAGATACGGCCGCCCCTGTACACATCATGTTGTGTCCTTTGGGTCAGTTTGGTTTTTCATGGTTTGGTCCGGGCACCTTAATTCTAATCAAGGGAAATGTTCATTCGACAGCATTCAATGGTTCTTCAGACAATGGCCTGCTCCCAATTGTGTAGCAACAGTTTGGGTAATAGCCTTTTCTGTTTCAACAAGAGTGTTCCCGTGCACAAAGACAACTCCATACAGAAATACTCTTCCCAGTTTAACCTCATCCAACACCTTTGGAATGAACTGAAATGCCACTAATTCTCTTGTGGCTGAATGGGTGCAAATCCCTGCAGCCACACTGTGAACTGCTGTGGAGAGACTTCAGAGCGGAGTCTGTCCTCACAGCAGATGTAAGCCCACGATCAACAAACAATGCAAACAATGCAAAACAATGCAAAACATTTGAAAATAAAACGTATAAACTTCATCCTTGGACAGCTGGTGTTTCTGTAGGCCACAAGTCTGTATAAATACATCATCATCATTTTAAATTCCTAACGTAGTTTGAGGAAGAGAACAGGAAGAGGGAAAGCGAGACCAACGTAAAACCCAGTTGAACCTCAATAAAGGACGTCACAACATCTACACACAAGAAGATATTACCTCATAAGTTCGGCCTTTCCACAGATGAATTATGGGCGATCTCTTCACTGAAACATCATCGCTCGCCATAACTGGGAAAATTCAGAAAGTTGTTAATCACTGTTGTTGTGTTTCGTTCATCAGACAAAGTACGAAGGAGACAGAGAGAAAGCAAGAGAGATCACAGACGGTGGAGACACACGCAGCTGCTTCACCTTTTTATTGTGTTTTAAGAACTCTTCAACATCTGCACCGTGTTAGTGCTCGTGGAAACAGAGATGATGTAAAAGAGTTTCTGTGCAGTGTTCCTATCGCTCCTATCCTGCCCTCAAAGCTAAGTGTCAATAAAAACACAAGACAGTAACAGTTGAGGAGAACCTACGAGTCCATTCATTCAGATTAACTTTCAGCCACAAAGTTCTGAAAAACACTAAATATAATTACTGTTCCTCAAATGTGTATAATGGTGGAACAAGTAGATATTTGACTTAAGTAAAAGCAGCAATACTACATGGTAAGAATACTTTGCTATAAGTAAGTCCTGCATTCAAACTGGCACATTTCAAAATTCATATATATAATATTATAGTATTTACATTTTTGATGACTTTCATATTGCTGGTTAAACTGGGGTTCATTTTAAAAGTATAAAGTAACATAAAGTAGCATGAAATACCCAAGTAAAGTACAAGTACCTCAAAAATGTACTGAGTTCCACCACTGTGTTTGTACGGCAGCCACATATCAATGACTTGTTTGTAAAAGGAAAGCTAAATATCAACATGTGTAATAATATATTGTATGGAACACAAACAATTTTCCACTCAATATATAACTGAGCAAAACAAGACGGTGAGAATCTCATCACCTCTGCGACTCTTCCTCCCGGAGTGCTGGCTCTGGACCGGCTCTGCTCCGTTAGTCTGAGCGCTGCTTCCCTCTTTCTCTCCACTACTTCCTTCCGTCAGCTCCTCCGCCTCCATCTGGCCTCCGCTGGCCTCCAGCACCAGCTTCAGCTCCGTCTCTGCCTCCTCCAGTCTCCTCCTCAGGTCCTCAATCTCTGCAACACCCTGTGTCACCTACAGACACAAAGCTTTTCTTTAAATAGAGATCATGACAAATGGAGAATGTGACGATGTTGTAGTCAATTGGTTTTCCATTGGTGCTGACAATATGCTGTGAAAGCCCGTTTTCACAGCAGGGGCCAAGACCAGCCCGCAAGAGGGTCCAATCCGGCCTGCGGGATGACTTTGCAAAGTGTAGAAATATGTTGTTTTGATCTTATAGTAAAAATACTGTTCCAGATACCTGTGATGAAATGTTTTGTGCCTTTGTAGATACACTGTGATCTGTAAGTTGTAATGCACATGTGTAAATGATAAACTGAGGCATAATATTGTTGAAATTGCACTTTATTTTCTTAAGAGATTTCAGGTTGTTCATAATGTTTTGTAAGAAGATCAAATTTGAACATTTTCAGAATGTACTTTCTTGCACTCTTTGGCTTTGGGACTGTTGGGCGTAAGAAATAAGCAGTTTGAGGGACGTTTTTCACTATTTTCTGACATTTTATAGAGCAAGAGTTTTGTTTACGTAGATGAAAAGTGCGCCTATAAATACAATTTATTATTATTATTATTATTATTGAGAAAATTATAAGATAAATTATTGTAAGTTGCAGCACTTGGACAAAAGCAAAGCTGATAAGAAAAAGGTTCTATCAATGTTGTTGAGATGAATGAATGCCCCTGCAGAACATCTGCAGAAGAAGTGAGACTGAGTTTTGCTGCATGTCATGTACAGATATGTTTCACAATTCTGTGTCACAAACATGAGTTAGAAACTAACTTCAGCATCAAGGTAAACATGCTGTGATAAGATCCTGATATGATATAAATAATACTATTTAAATATACTAACGCAGTGAAGAGCCATACCTCCAGCTGCAGCAGAGAGGAACATTGGTGGAAAAGCTGGCAGATCTTCTCCACAGCTTCTTGAGCCCGAGACGTCACGAAGACGCTGAACTGGATCCTCTGAAGGGAACATAACACACTTACTAATCTTATAACACACTTACTAATCTTATAACGCATTTACTAATCTTGTGATGCATTTTAGAAGGAAATAATGATGGATAGGACAGGGGCCAATAAACAATATTATTATTATCTTGTTCCTGTTTTCTTACAGTTAGGACTTTTATTCTTCTTACATATTATTATACTTGAAGTCATAAATGGTCTTTTTTAAATCAATTTAAGAAAAACATATTAAATCTTTGATAGTTCAAATTTAACAATCACAAAGAGTTGCTTGCTTTTCTGCTTCATATAATAACAAATGGATATTTGCAAGTTTAAGCTGTAGAAAGTACTTTGGGATGTTTCACAACGTTGCATTTCTCAGAAACATTGCATACAAAATAGATGTTCCACCACCACATGTGCAATATTCACTCTTACAAATGTGTATCAATGACTGTACTTATATTACTGTTGCTGTATTTTATTCTATTTAATTGTTACTCGCCACTTTACTCTCTTGCTCTTTGCTGTAACAATGTACATTTCCCCTTCGTGGGACAAATAAAAGATTTCTGATTCTGATTCTGAAAGAAATGAGGTTAGATGATGAATAAAATTGTTAGATGCCAACATGTATTGTGACATTGTATAGACTAAAGAATGGACTAAATATTAAAATAAAACTGACATTACAGCAGCTGGCAGTAACAGCTACAATATGTCCCTCTGAAATGTAGTTAAGTAGAAGTATAAAGTAGTTTACAATACTATAACATGCAAGTAGGCCTTCCTCAAAATTGTATTTGACTAAATGTACAGAGTTACTGTACTTAATGACAATTTTGAGGTACTTGTACTTTATCTTGAGTTGGTGAATATTGTACTTTTTGTCTGAATTATTTGTCTGATAATCTTAGTTACAAATGACTTTGCAGATTCAGAAGAATATTAATAATACAGAATATAATCAACAAATAAATGATAATGTAGTATTATACGAATACGAGACTTTATTGATCCCAGGGTTTAAGTACAAGCTACCCAGCAGTACACACAGCAACACACGTGTCACCTGTCAGCTGCAACAATAAAGTAATGAACACACATACACATGTATTAATAATTATAGTCCAATAACATAAATAACTTTATTCGAAATGTGTCATTCTTCATAATAAGCTACTTTATTCTTGCTACCTTGATTTTGAATGCAGGACCTTTTAGTTGTAACACAGCATTTTTACATTGAGGTTTTGCTACTCATACTTAAAACATCGGAGTACTTCTTTAGCAGGCTTTAGATTTGAGCTAAATACTTATAACACATTGAGTGCGTTGCAGTGAGCCAGGTGTCTTTAGTGTCACTGTGATCCGAGCAGCTGTAACTCTTACTAACGTAAATAAACTGATCTGCAGGTACGTCGAGTGAAACCTGAGGCTGAAACGCTTCTAGACATACAGCAGATAGATAGGCCTGGGCCTGCTACACAACTCAACCTGGCGATCAAAGATGGATTCTTCTCGGTTGTTGATCAACCAGAGTCACATGTTTAAATTACATTTAGTCAGACCATGTGCTTCACCGAGCATAGCAGTCCTACAGTGAGTGGTTATTTAAGTGTAGCCGCTAAAGCTAACTAAAGCAGCTAGCTAGCTCTTCTATTTCTATGCTCAGCCGCCAGAGAAGGAGGGAGCCCCGACACCGGAGAGGAGGTAACCGACACCGACAACACTTTAAAGTACCTTCTCTTCCGGGGAACCGTGTGTGTTTTCAGTCGTACATGACATTTCTGATGTTGATGCAGAGCCGCCGATAACTTTGGTCATTTCTGTCACCGTAGCATTCACCATTATCTCCAAAACGGAGCCTACCTGTGCCTCCAAATCTGACATTGCGACAGGTTAATATGCCAGCTACAAATGTAGTTTCTGTTCTATTATTTTGCAGTAAAACACATAGCTTTTGCTGCTATAATGTTCGTTGTTGTGAAAAGAAAACTCGTGCTGCTGCTCACAACAGTGATGATCCTCTTCCTAGTTCATGTTCTTCAAAATAAAAGCACGCATGCTCACTACGGTCCTTCAGCAGTCTGTGTTCAGCACCCATCAGTAGACAACATTGGTGGAGGAAGTGTTCAGATCCTTTACTTAAGTAAAATAACTGTTACCACATTGGAAAAATAGCATACTCTGATGTAAGTAAAATACGTGCATTGAAAATGTTACCTAAGTATGTAAGTATAATCTGCTAATTGCACAGTAGTATTACCATACCTGTCAACCCTCCCGTTTTCCCCAGGATTATCCCGTATTTTTCCTTCTATCCCGCTGTCCTCCTGTTTAAATATGTTCCCGTAATTATCCCGTATTTTTAACCTTTCAAAAATAAAAATAGGCCTAATTTAATAAAAAGTGTACAGTGGTAAAGTGTCCTCCGGTAAAGCAGGTGGCAGTATTATGTTTTACTTTAGTTGAAAAACGTTATCCGCCAGTAAACACACAGAAGAAGAAAACAGGAACAATAACACAGAAGAAGAAAACAGGAACAATAACACAGAAGAAGAAAACAGGAACAATAACACAGAAGAAGAAAACAGGAACAATAACACAGAAGAAGACGAGAACATATGGATGAGAGTCACAGTGAACGGGAGATAGATGGAGACGCAGTTGTACCTGCCAAACAAGTTAAAACTTTATGCAAGTAACTAGACAAATGGGAGGAGACCTTCCCTTATTTAATAAAAAGCATTTACTTTTTGTAAAGTGTGCTATTCAGATGTTAGCATTGCACACGGCGGAAAAAGCGATGTTCGCCAGCATGAACAATCATCCAAGCACAAGCACGCCCAAGAGGCACAAAAACATCCACTGTCAACCAAGTGACCAAAGCTGAGGGAAAGATGTCAATGCTTTGCACCAAAAAATAATGTAGCCTTCATCTAGCCTTGAGGCAGGCAAAGTCTGCAACCTATGTTTACAACAAGTCCCTTGCAGATGCTAGGGACTACCAGACTGAATAAAATGTATATATGCAATTCCAATACATACATTTCTAAACAAGTAATACATACTTTAAATAAGCATGTAATTCCTGAACCCGTCCCTTATGTGTTTACATTTACAAATACTTCCGGCAATTACTTTCAAAGTAAACACAAGCTACAAAACAAACTCCAAAAGAAATCCAACATATTTTATTCAAATGTCTTGAAGAAAAAAATCCTCTCTGATTTGATGTGTATAGTGTAATGTACAGGGATGGCAGCATCTGGTTTCCCTTTCAAAATAAAAGTTTTATTAATCATTAATCATTTACTTCTGAATTGATTCAGATAATTTTAGTTCTCACATTTGTTTTAGGTTTATCTGGTGGCTGTATCTAGTTGAGGACACTTCAAAGTGTTCAAGCTTTCTCACAGATGGCCACATGTTGCTGCTGAGACTACAGAACTACTTGGTGGTTTAGTTTTAGCTCTACATCAGTTCCTGTGTTCGTTCTAGTTAAAGATTGCAGTTTTCAAAGTGTATTTCTTTAGATGTCCAATACATTTCAGAAAGAAACATTGTAAGATCTACCAGACAAAGAACACAAAACAAATCACTTCTGCATTGTAACTATTATTACAAAGTGCTCCGTTTCAGGACGTAGAGACAGTGTTCCCTAAACTCTTCTGGTATTTCTCAGCACAGTTGTGTCTCTTTAACAACCGTGAGTCTGAAAATCCAAGACCACAGCTGCTGCAGGAATACGGTCTCTCTCCTGTGTGGACCTGCATGTGAAACTTCACGTGCCCGAGTTGCCTGAACCTCACTCCACAAACTTCACACTCGTAGGGCTTCTCCCCCGTGTGGACGCGCAAGTGTCTGAGGAGGTTTGTGTAGATCCTGAAGGCCTTGCCGCACTGCTCGCATTTATGTGGTTTCTCTCCAGAGTGCTGCAGTTTGTGGGACTTGAGAGCCTGAGGGATGATGAACCTTTTCCCGCAAAGGTCACAACCGAACGGACGTTCGCCCGAGTGGATCCGTTGATGGTAGTCGTACGTGGCTTTGTAGAAAAAAGACTTCCCACATGTCTCGCAGTTGTACTGCATCTGACCCGTGTGAATTTGCTCGTGTCTTCTCAGTGAACTCGCAGAGTCAAAGCCCTTGCGGCAGGTCTTGCAGCTGAACGGCGTCACGTCTACTGTCGTTCTGTCCCGTCGATAGATGACTCTGCGGTTACCTCGCTCTCGAGTTCGTCTTCTGATGACCTGCCCGTGTCTTTCATCATGAGTCCCTTTCTGGTGTTTCTGCAGCTGGCAGTTGTAAAGAAAAGTCTTTCCACACAGGTCACACATGAAGGACTTTGAAGCACCGTGGAGAAGCATGTGGGATTTCAGCTTGTTGTCCTGAATGAAACTTTTCCCGCAGACTTTACATTTGAACGGTTTTTTCGCCTGTGTGAATACGGACGTGTCTCTTCAGGTTGTGTTGCAGGGTGAAGCCCGCTCCGCATGTCTCACATGTAAACATTTTCCCTCCGTGGCCCCGCTGGTGCGCGCTGAGCGACCTCCTCTTTATGAAAGCTTTGTCACATACCGTGCATTTGTAAGGCTGTTCACCAGTATGAATGCTTTTATGGCACTGCAGCGTGAACGCGTACCTGAAACTCTCCCCACACTCGGAGCATTTGTGCGGCTTTTCAACAGTGTGCACGATCTGGTGAGCCTGCAGGTTGTGTTTAGTTTTGAAGGCCTTCCCACAGGTGGAGCAGTTGAACGGCCTCCTGTCTGTGTGTACGAGCTGGTGAGTCTTCAGGTGCATTTTAGTTTTGAACGTCTTCTCACAGAGCTGGCACTTTAAGGTAGCGTACTTCCTCTCCTCGTGCCGCAGCAGGTGGTACTCAAAAGTGGCCGTATTCCTGAATTTTCTCGGGCACTGGTCGCAGGCGAAAGGCCTCTGCTCCTTGTGAGTGTTCATGTGCTTCATCAGGTGGAACTGCCGGTTGAAGCTCTTGTTACAAACATCACATACAAAAAACTTCCCTTTCTCCCGGACTTCAGCTTCCCGTGTGTTCGGGACGCCAGTGTTTTTGGACTGCGCCGTGTTTGCTGTGGAACAATCCTCTGCAGTGTCTGGACCGGAGAGGAAAAGATCAAAGTTATCACTCAGGAGCAGGAGAGGCAAACACAATATTAATGCGATATTTATGGTGAAAAGGAACATTTTGGCACATAAATCATTATTTGACTTAATGAACTTTCATTTCATATTAAAACTTACATGATTACTGTTAAGTCTAAGAGTCAAAGTCTCACACATCATTGCATTTACACTTAATTCAGTTATGTTTACTAGTTGTCTTATCCCCTGTGTATTCATGAGCCTTACTTCCACATTAACTATTTATAATGTCACCTGCTCGACTGGCCGCTGAGGACTCAGCTTCAGAACTCACTTCCTTCGTTGCCTCTCCGCCATCTGAATAAGAAATTAATACGAAAAATACAAACAAAGACACATTCAGTTAGTCAACTTAAAATACTGTAAATGTTTTGTCCTCAGTTATAATAATAATAATAATAATAATAATAATAATAATAATAATAATAATAATAATAATAATAATAATAATAAGCTGCCCGGGTCAAACTTCCCCCCAAAACTAGATGGAAATAATATGTTCTGGTGCTGAGAAATCATAATGCTCCTCATCATTACTCCTCCCACAAGTGCCAATGACATTGTTTTCTATCAGAAATTAAACTTATTTTTCTAAGACTAGTAAAGCCCCCTTTGTATCAACGTGCTGTCGTGACTTAGTGTCTTGTGTTACTGTAAAGATATATACAATTTAACAACCCCTAATGAAGTTTGGCTTAACATTAAATCCAGCTGAGAGCATTGAACTTGTGTTTGTGAATTTTTTTCAAACTCATCACCTTTTATAACACACTTATCTGCATCGGTATTGTATTAATAAAGTATATTACGTAAAGAATATCTATATATATTTATACAAAAACTGATGTCGGCTTAGCATCAGCAACCGGAATATTATCTGAATCTGCTGACAAAAAGTACTGCATGCTTTTAATAGGGGTTAGTATCTTGTGTTGGATTTTTCCATGAATGTAAACATACCAGCGTCATGTCCAGTCTCCATCCCGTCCTCGGTTAGTTTATCCGTCTTTGTTTTTAACTTCCCAAAAGGCTTCAAGCTGTAGATCAGCCCGCTCTGCTCGAACAGGACGGGGCTGCCGTTCAGGACATATTCTCTCCACATTCTGGCATTTTCAAAGTTCTCAGCCGTGGTCTTCAGCTTGCTCTCCAGCTGCCGCACTTGGCCCTTCAGAGTCTGGTTTTCGTTTAGCAGCATTGAGGACAGTTGGGAGAAAATGGTGTTGATCTTTCTCGTTGCCTCCCGTGCCAACATTTCCACAATGTTGTCAAAACCTGGCTGTGAGGATTCAAATAAAGAAGTCAGCACAGTTTTCTATAAATTATCTATCAGATGAAAGTATTTAATAAGGGTTTCACCATAATTCCATACCTATACAATAATTTAAGCATAACTATTTCATGTCTAAAACTATTACTGTACATTATTAATGTAATTATGTTAACATTACAGATGCAATGGTTGGGTAAGTTTGTAAGTTTGCTTAATTAGGATCTAATTTAGGAAGTTAAGCAAATGAGGAGACTCTTTAGAGAAGTTTAGTAAAACGTAAAATACTGGTAAATTCCGATGAAAGGTTGTGATGTTGAAGTATTTAGTACCACTAGAATTAAGTCTAGTACAAGTACCTCAATGTTTTACTTAAGTAAATGTACTTTTCAGGTAAAATGTTGTTCTCTAAACAGAGTTTTAACTTTTACGCGTACCGTAATATTACATCACGATGTATGAAAGGATTTCATATGTTGTATTAATAACATGAATCTGCAAAGTAACTAGAAACTAATGTTGTCAAATAAATGCAATGCAGAAAAAAGTACGAAAATGTAGTGGAGTAGCCTAAGTATAAAGTTGCACAAAACAGAAATACTCAAGTAAAGTAATGCACTTAGTTACACTCCACTACTGCCTTACTTATATATCACGACTGAATTTGAATGAAAGTACACGGGTTATCTTCTGCAGTCAGTCTATATCACTGGAAGGCAGTAACGCACCATTTTATTCACCAGACGCCATTTAACGTTATATAGAACAACACATAAACCCATAATGTAAACCCATATTAAGAGCCTGCCCCAATCTGTATATGCCTCCAGCTTATTAGGTACCAATACCTTTATTTCCCCCCCTTAGTACTTAATGACATTTTTAGCTAGCTAGCTTTATGATGACAGTCCGCCATCTTTGTTACGCTTGGTGTCACCCTGCCCCTCTACTTTATTTTTTCCGTCGGTCCAATCTCCCCCAGCGAGTGTTTCTGTTCAACTGCGTGGTGTCCGCAGCGGTCATGATGAGGCTGTGATGCTTACCGGACAACTCGTCAGTTATATTAACCGTTGACTCACCACACGTCTCATGTTTGTCTCTGTCGTGGGTTGTTCTTCTTTTGAATTTCCGACATCAACAGATGTCTTAATGACTGTCTCCATGATGGACTTTATTTCTAAATAAAACACCAAGTTTTCTGACATTTTTACATTTAAAGTAACAGCCGACACTTGCAATGACGAGTGGTAAGCGCCAGTGATTCCGGAAATGGAAGTAGCACAACGGTAAAGTCACCTTTCAAAATAAAACTCGACAAAAGTTGCTTCGATTGCAAATGTTCTTTAATTGCAATAAACGAAAAATATATGTATACAGTGCCATCATACACAGATCTCTACATAAGAACGTAATTTTACAAGTTAAACATTTTTTTTGAAAAGAAAATCCATCTTAATGCCATTGTATCAATTATTATGAATGAACAAAATATAAATTAATACAAAATTAAAGAAATCTTTCAAAAAAAGATTGCCATTCAAACATTACTTCAAAATTCACTTTAATGTCAAATTAAATAGAGAAGAGAAATAGTTTCAGCTGGCTTCTTTGCTGCATTCAAAAACATTTACATTATCTAAACTCAAAACCTATCTTTGCAATTTCACATGTTTAACTTTGTGTCTTTCTCAATGGTTTGTATAAAAGGCCAACTTAAGTATTTGTGTTTTAAATTATGTATCTATCTTTTGAATTGAAACGATTTATAGTTTTAAATAGCTGAGGTTTTTGAAATATAAATGCCACGAGAAATGAAGCCAACCTCTACTGTTAATACTCAGAATGAGAATAGATCTGCAACTACTTTAACTATCAAGTACCGTATTAATTACTTTTGATCAATCCCTTAACTCTAGTATATTAAGAGTAAAGACAAGTGAGTTACGCTGAAGTGTTAAAACACTTCATTTGACCAACTGCCAAAACCAAAGCTCTCAGTTTATAATGAAAGGACAAACAAGCATCCTCGTGTCACAGGTTTGTATTTTTACTTGATAATGAATCTTCTGTCAACAAACAATAGCTCTCAACAACAGCTCATAAAGATGTTTTTTGTAAAACAATATTTTGAGCACAAAGGCACTGGGCCACACACATGTCATTTGGTTTCCCTTAATACATCATACTGCGGTTTCATTCATGACTTTATTACATTAACCCAACTTCTCCCATTTGTTGATCAGCCAAGCTTTCCGGCGGTCAACACACCCCGGCATCACATCCCTTCACCTATGGCCCAGTCACAGCTGTGCTTCTTGAGCTGCCTTGAATCAGAGAAACCCCGGGCACACTGCGGGCACGAGTAGAGCTTCTCCCCAGTGTGGACCTGCATGTGGGACTTGAGCTGGTTCGACTGGTGGAACTTCCTGTGACAGTACAAACATTCAAACGGCTTCTCCCCCGTGTGGATCCGCAAGTGTCTGTAGAAGTTTCCGTCCGTTCTGAAGGCTTTGCCGCACTGGTCGCATTTGTACGGTTTTTCGCCCGTGTGAATCCGCTCGTGCTGCTTGAGACTACCGGCGTGGAAAAATCTCTTCCCGCACACATCACACACAAAGGGCTTCTCCCCCGCGTGGCTTCTCTGATGATAGCCGAACGAGTACTTGTTGTGGAAAGACTTCCCACATATGCCGCAGTTGAACTCCTTTTGCTCACTGTGGCCTCTTTCATGAAGTTTGAGAGAACATGCGGCGCTGAAACCTCTCAGACATATTTTGCAGCTGAAGGGTTTAACCAACGACTTGTTTCGCTTTCTCGTCTGGAAAAACCTTTGCGTGCTGTCCGTTTCCTCGTTCCTGTCAGCATGCACGTACCTCTGATGTATCAGCAGCCTGCAGTTGAAGAGGAAGGTCTTCCCGCACAGATCACACATGAAAGGCTTTCTGGCACCATGGATGAGCATGTGGGACTTGAGCTTGTTGTTGTCGGAGAAGCTTTTGCCACACTCGACGCAGATGAACGGCTTCTCCCCGGTGTGAATGCGCAGGTGCCTCTTCAGGTTGTTATTCAGGCTGAACCTCGCTCCACATATGTGACAGGTGAAAGGTTTCTCCCCAGTGTGCACGACACTGTGTCGTTTCAGAGCAGTGCCAGTCCTGTACGACCTGTTGCACAAGGTGCATATGAACGGAGTGACGCCCGTGTGTTTCCTCTTGTGCACAGTCAGGGAGTGGGCATATTTAAATGTCTCGTCGCACATTGTGCATTTGTATTTTTTGGCGTTTGAGTGAACCATCTGGTGGAAGCGAAGGGTGTCTTTACTCTTGAACTCCTTCCCACATGTTGCACAGCTGAACGGCCGTTCTTCCGAGTGCACGGCCATGTGACATTTCAGCTGGACTGAAGTCTTGCAAGTCTTGTCACAAAGATGACACTTCAACATTTGCTTCCATTTGTCGTGGCGCAGCAGGTGGTTTTCCAGAGACGGCTTGATTCTGAAGGTTTTCCCGCACTGATCGCAGGCGAACGGCTTTGGTGGTTTGGACCGCTGGTGACGCTTGAGGTGATTCTCGAGCGACTCCACTTTTCGGTACGATCTTTTACACTGAGTACAGGGGAAGGGCAAGGGGGCTTTACTTGCCTCGTGCCGCAAAAGGTGATTTTCCAGAGACTTCTTTTCAAGGAAACTTCTGCCACACTGCTCACAAGGAAAAGGCTTCTTGTGGACCTTCATGTGTTTCTTCAATTCCCCTTTCCAGTTAAAACCGACGTTACAATGCTCGCAGGAGAAACGCTTCACTGTCTGTGACTCTTTTCTTCGAAGCCTTCTTCCCTGCTCTCCACCCGGCTTGATTTTTTTCTCTTCCACGCTGTTGTCTGTGGAAGCTGGAAATAGAGAAGAACAAAATTACACAATTAGTCCATGATTATTTGAAGATTTAATTCAATAGTCCCCCCTTTAAAAAGAAAAAGAGGATTATATCCTCTACCTATTCAACTTCCTTCCCAAACTTTAACGCTACGGTCACATCCTGTAAGAAATCTAACTGTACCTTCTTCAGTTTTAGAAGTCGCTCTCCTGGTCCTCCTCGTTCTCCCTGAAGGGGCCTCCTCCACAGGTTTCTGTGATGAATAAGGAAGTAATTTGATTTTAATATTTAATCATAAAGCCAGTTTTGCCACATGAGTGGGGAACAGACACAACTTAGAATGAGATATACAGTAATATTCTGTATATTACTCATTTTGCC
This sequence comes from Cottoperca gobio, assembly GCF_900634415.1. Taxonomy (NCBI): domain Eukaryota; kingdom Metazoa; phylum Chordata; class Actinopteri; order Perciformes; family Bovichtidae; genus Cottoperca; species Cottoperca gobio. Next base: position 20,251,745 of record NC_041367.1, on the reverse strand, counting down.
TGTCCGCTCTGTGTTGTATTACAGAGCGGAAGGGCAAAAATGAAAATGCACTGAATTCAGGTGAAGAAGAATCTTATTTTAAGTCTGCAAAGATTTGTACACTAGCAGGAGCGTAGCACAACATTGAAGTGAAAGCTGTGCTGTTTATTTGAATATGAAAGTGAAATAAAGTATTTTGTCCCAAATATGAATCTGCAGAGTTAAACAGCAGAGAAACACAAAACCTTTTCCTGTGCCGAGTCGACACCTGCGACGGTGCTGGACTCTGGATTGAGGGTGTTTTGAGGCGTGGACCCCGACGAGTCCGCAGGTTGGAGGATGAGCTGTGTTGTTTCCGTGGTTTCAGAGACAACCACCAATGGCACGGGGGGCAGGGCAACGCTTTGGCTGGCACCCACCAAGCTCACAGCGGGAGCGTCAAACACCATCGGGGCTATCACGGGTTTAGGGTCGGTCACAGATCCAGTTGTGGGCTGTGGAGCGGCTTCAGTGCTTCCTGCTGAAACTGGAGGAGGACTCGGGGTGGGTTCCTTCACAGCAACCAGAAGAGGGGCAGCAGGACTGGTGGAGACCGACACCACTGGTGCTCCTGAGAGACATAATGTCACATCAACTTTCATTAGCATATGTTCCTCATGTTGTGTGGAATGTGTTTACCACAAGAAACACTGGCTCGTGAAATGAAGGATGTATTCATGTAGAATAATTAACTCAAATATTCAGATCATAAAGTCAAAGTATTACTTTCTGTCAATTGATTCATCTTTTCAGCTGTACTTCTATGTAACGTTGGCTAGCTTCATTTATAACACATTTTAGAAACTCCTTGTATGTTTTGTATGCAAAAATCTTAATTTGTAAAGTAACTAAAGTTGTCAGAGAGACTGTGGAGTACAATATTTATTGTCAGTATAATAACAATATACAGTATTGTCAGGGTATAGGCTGCCCCTCACCTAGCTCTGATCCGTCCTGCATCACGATGTGGATCGGGCCATCCTGTGTCGTGTTGTTGCCTTCACTGATGCTCTTCAGGTCCTTCTCCAGCTGCTCCATCTCTTTGCCCAGCTGACCCACTCTGGCCTCCAGCTCCTGCTCCAGCTGGCTGACTTTCCCCTGCAGCACGTCCTCCAGCTGCTCCACCTTGGCCCGCAGTGCCTCGTTCTCCTCAAACAGCTCCGAGGAGAACTCCGTGAACACTTTGTGGATCTGAACCACCAGACACTTCTCTACCTCCTGGATTTCGCCAGACTTCACCTGTTCCCAATCCTTGTTTGGCGCCTCTTTTTCCCAAACATCCCTGAAAACAGACACGACCGTCTGGATGGCGACTTCCACTATCGACGCCACTTCGCTGCTGAACCTTGCCTCCATTTTTATTCAGTCAAATTAAAAACTCAACACGCTGTATCTGACAATGTGCACGACATTTGTAAGCTTAAATAGTTACTTAAATCCCAGTCAGTTGCACTTTAACACAACAACAGTCTTTCTTCCGTGTAAACGTAACGCTCGCTGTCCTACATGGCGGTCGGTGCGTTTCCGAAAAGATTCCGTTGAACACATCCGGTTCCGGTGTCAAATCTACATTTCAAAACAAAAGTTCGAAACACCACACTAAGATTAGTAGACATGGGGTTCCCAAACCGTCTGTGGCCAAGGCTCACCAAAGACCAAGCCAAAATCTCAAGGCACACCTGTATTCATATCCGGGCAAAATCCCGTCTCTAACACAAAGTATCACTGTTATCACTCTGTGAACATTTATTTATTTAGTCCTTGTAAGAAGCTGTTCTCCTTCACACCAGCAGAGAGCCTTTGATGTGTCACACTCTAATATTTCCCACCATGCGCAAATGCCTAAACGCAGTTCGCTTTGACAGATGATCTAATGATTGTATTATATTTTATATTTTGTTTTATGTTTATATTTAGGCCAAAGCATATAAGACCTATTTTTCTATATTGTGAAATAAGTGTGTAGGACAAAGCACCGATAAAGTACAGTGCCCCCCTCCCCCCCAACGGAACCATGCGCCCCCCCTTATATTCAAGTTTTGTTTTGTTTTTTATAATCACAACTCACTTTTCACATTAAACAGGTGCTCTTTATTAAATTAAATAAACGTATGCTTACATTATTTATCTAATTTATGTGCACGTTTCAGTTTTGCTTTGCGTATTTATATTCTCCTGTGCTTCGTGAAGGGCGGAGCTCCGCTTCCGAACCCACACACACACACATTAAACCATCTGAGAAGTTAAGAGGGGAACAATTTACAACTCAAGAGACATCTGTAACTTGACGTGAAGAAAAAAGGTCACCACTTGTGGAAGAAATACTCAAATATTTTACTTAGTTAAAAGTAACACTACTACGGTGTCAAATACTCTGTTACAAATAAAAGTCCTGCATTCAAAATCTTACTCAAGTAAAAGTGTATAAATATTAGCATCAAAATATACATAAAGTAGCAAAAGTGAAAGTACTCATTCCCATTTCAGAACAATATATATTATATAACTGCATTATAAGTGATGTTATATTTGTACATTACTTTAATGTTGCAGCTTGTAATGATGGGGCTAATATTAATTACTTTATATACTGCTGGGTAGCTTAATCTATTATATCATAATTCATTATTTGATTTATTTTTTCTATTAATAATCGATATCTGTAAAGTGAAAGTAACTAAAGCTGTACAAAAAGTACAATATTTGCCTCATAGCAGAGTAGAAGAAGAAAGTAGCATGAAATGGAAAGTACAAGTAGGAGCTCATCCTTGGTCAAATCAGCAAAGAATGTCGTAGTTCTCAAGTATGCCTACACAGAATTACACAACATAAATGCAACCTGCAGTACTTTTTCAAACAATGGATATTATAGGGTAGAAGTTTTTCTTCGTCCTGGTCTGGGTTGCTGATGTTGTCCTGTGAAGCCTATTGAGACACTGCATGTAAAACAAAAACCTTGTAATGACCCTTTTACATTAAGTGTGCTCACTCTGGAGAATGTGAAGGACCCCCTGCAAGACCCCAGATACAAAAAGACACACACAAACATTATCTTTCAATATCACAATTTGTCAATTTATCAATTTTATCAATTCAAAGAAACGACTGTACAGAGCAAATGATTTGCAGTTGGTTCTGATCATTTTATACATTATTGGTTCATTCATTCACCCTTTTCTCTTGTTGGTAGTTTGTGTTGCCCCGGTATGTTACAGTGATTGCATAGTGGAGGGATGAGACTTGAAGACATGCACAGCAGTACCATAATAGAGACTATGTCATTCATGCAACCTCTTTATCCTGTTGTGTTTGTGTGGATCGTTTTCAGCCCAATCTCACTGCAACACAGCACTCAAAACAGTTCAACTTAGCGAAGACAAGGGGCCATTTTCCCAATGTCTCCATGGATAAACTTATTTTCTTGTTTTTACAGAAAATACTTCTGAGCAAATACATTTGTACATCATCAGGTTGCTTTGGGCAGGCATACAGAGAGACAGACAGGCTGAGAGCAGACAGACAGCGGTGCTCTGGGGTCCTGGGAGGAGCAAATGTTCAGTCAGCGCTGGATTATCACTGGCTGGTGATAACGTTTAGAAACAATTCAGTTTGCATGTATACATCTGATGTTGCTTGAATCTTCCTAATGTGGCGGAGGATTATTTGGTAAGAAAACTGGTGCATTTATAGATATTAGCGCACCAATAAAAGATCCATGTGTCCACATAATCAGCCGCTCATTCACTCTTTGTGACTTTACTCCACAAAACCTCCAAACTGAAGTCATCGTTCCCCTTCAGGGACAGAACTGCACACATTCGTATTAATGTGTGGTTAAAGATGCTAGCCCTGATTGTCCTCAGAAACAAATGAACAAATGCTAGATAAAAACAATTCTACATATAAATTTAAGGTTGATTGCATTCACTGTAGTCTGAGCCCTATTCAGAAATAGTTGGTATATATTCCAGGCAGTGTGTGTGTACGAGACTTAAGTTGATCATGTGTTTTTGTGTGAACACCGGAGAATCACCCAGCAGCCATTTTGACTGACGGATAATGAGCGTGATAAGAAGCGACTGTGGCTTTTTCACCGCTCCTGGTATAACATGTAAACGGAAGATTTAAACTAAATATCAACACATGATGTACGTACAAGATTACGTACATAATAGAGAGTAGATTTTTACAGCTGTTCTTTACACGCTCGAGTTCGATTGAACGCATGAATTAGGGCTGCAACTAACAATTGATTTCATCGTCGATTAATCTGGTGATTATTTCCTCGAGTCATAGCTAGGTCTATAAAACATTAGAAAACAATGAAAAACACCGATCATACTCTCCATGGAGCTCAAGGTCACGTCTTTTATTGTCATGTTTTGTGTGACTAACTAAAGATATTCACTTTATAATGTTATAAAACAGGAAAAAAGCAGCAAATCTTCACATTGAGAAGATAAAATGAGAGAATGTTTGATGATTTTGTGTTTACTTGAACACAAGTATTATCAAAATTGATGATTAATTTTTTTGTTGATCAACCCATCTTTTAATACACTAATTGTTTCAGCCCGAGCACACATTTACTTTCTTGTCAACCCATACGGGCTTTGCACCAAATGTGAAGCGCATAACAAATAAACCCTAACGTAAAACCAATTCCCAAACTGATCCTGAAACAGCCTGGAATAAAACTACCTAACGAGATAGCTCTTAACTTTTCTGGATCTGACGTCCCTCCACTGGATCCCCAAACACCACTGACCATCAGGCCTCAACTCTGCAACAGGCCAGCGTCCTTAGTGCAAAGAAAAAGTTGCATAAAGTTTCAGTTCACTGCTACCATGGACATCATCATCATCATCATCATCATCATCATCATCATCATCGCATCAATATTAATTCAGAACAAACATTTCTACAACCCTCATACATTGCCCTCCATATTACTGCATACTGCTGTGTGGGTTTGGTAAACACGATGCAACATGTCAGAGACTCTGTGTTTCATGTTTGTGGCTGAGAAACGTCTGCATCAGTGTTCCTCTGAAAGATTTCTCTTCTCTCTGACCTTCTTCTTTCTGGTTTAATGAAGGTTCTCTAATGATCGACCTGCTGTTTTCAGAGAGCAGGACAAACAATGAAATCAACGTTTTAAATTCATTTCCAGTGAGAAAAGAAAACGCTGACTATAAATACATGAATGATAAACCAAAAGGTATTTTATTCATCATTGCATCTCCAGCCGACAGACTGAGGTTGATGTGAACAGAACAGCACAGACACACACAAACAGGCAGGGTACCAAACCATGAATGTTCCAACGTTCACATATCGGTTGTTTCTGCTGTGGAATTCAAATGACTTTGTAATGTTGTCTGTTAGCAGGTTAGCTGTACCCTGCATGTTTTGTCCTGTGTGTATCTACAGAAACAAAGTGCTGTTAGATTCATAATCCGACAGCAGAGGACTGTACCGTGTCACATGTGGAAGGTTTTCTCATTCACAATTCCCTCTTTTAACTCTGACTTTGTTGTGTCCAACATGCATGTAAATGGCTGCATTGATCTGGCATTCACACTTAATTTAGATGCATAAAGTGTGCTGAAATGAGACAAGATTAAAGAAAGTAACAGTTCTCAAGACAGGTTTTATGATAAACATAAACCAGACAACAGGTCAGGACAGAATTTAAAATCCTGAAGTGAATAAGGTACAACCTAAAGGAACAGGAGCAGCCAGATCTAATAATATTGAGGCATAACCTCAATATTACACTTTTAGGAAACAAAGAAAATAATTAACCCCGGCAAATATCAACTTCTGAAAATGTAAAACTAATTCTGAGTGGGATTCCTGGGCTCTACATGTAAACCTCTAAGTTTAAAGTCCAACTGAAATCACATTTTTGCAGTCAAAAAATAATGTCAATGTCATCTCATCCTGGGACAGATCCAGAAGGAGCCACTGAAAAGCTCAGGGAAGCAGCTCCTCTTTAACGGAGGTGACAAAATGAATGCAAAAATAGTGCAGCACCATCATGCAACACAAATATTAAATATGAATTTCTCATAAGAGAAGGACACGTGTGTTACACAGCAGATATGTTTGCTGCAGTGATTTCAGCTGAAAGAATCAAGGTTTTCATACAGTCGCAGTCATATTGAAAAGGTATTTGAATTGGAAAGGATTTTTAAAAGTATTTTAAATGCGATCTGACCAGGATGCTCCTACCAGGGCAGGACAGTAACTTATGTTTGTCTGGTGCTTCCTTAAAGTCCTCAGCTGCATTTACAAGTTTATTCAACTTTGACGATTCTCCCATTCCTTCCCCGTCGTTTATGGCTTTGTGGTGAGTTTACAGGAAATGCAACATAAACTGATGCGTGGATGCCGAGTTAGCGGGCTGCAAAGACGAGCTTCTATTGACAAGTGATTTCTCTCCAAGCAAAACATGCAATCTCACATCTTAGAGACAGTTCAACCTCCATTGTCTAAATATTTGGTCAGTGTGATATCCTGGCTCTCAGCGGTGTCAGTTCATTCACTTATTCATTCATTCCCAGCTAATTCGACACTGATGGGATGTTGACCTGGACAGTTTGATGACCTTTTACACTCTGGAACATGTTTATAACCTTTGACATTTTAAACCTGCTGAGTGATATTCGTGTGTGTGTGTGTGTGTGTGTGTGTGTGTGTGTGTGTGTGCGTGTATGCGTGTGTGTGTGTGTGTGTGTGTGTGTGTGTATGCGTGTGTGTGTGTGTGTGTGTGTGTGTGCGTGTATGCGTGTGTGTGTGTGTGTGTGTGTGTGTGTGTGTGTGCGTGTATGCGTGTGTGTGTGTGTTGTGGATCGGATGTGTCTGGAAGACTGAGGTGGTGTCTGAGGGGACAAACATATGAACATGTGAAGCACACGGTAAGCACACACTAACATAAATAACCTGAGAGCTATGGAGACCCTGGGAGCAGAGAGCAGCAGCACGCTCACACACACACACACACACACACGCGCGCGCACAAACACATTGCACACAGAAAAACAAGATATTTTGAATCCTGTACAAAAAAAGAGGATGCAACAGATTAGTGTGAATATATCAAAGAGAATAACCAACGAGTAGTTTGATGTTATAAGAGAATAAAAGAGTAGAGGAGGCCTGTTTTCAGCCCTCGAGGGCCTCATTCATTAAAAATATGCCAGACGCAGATTTTGTGCTTATGACCAAAGCCAAACATGTAACTTATGGAAAACGGATCCTGATGCTAAAATCAGAAGGAAATTCACCAATTTCCTTTGAGATATCAAAACTTACACATTGGCCTCCTCAGCTTCCCAAAATATGAATGCTATAAGATTTTGCTGTTTTATGTTTGAATTGAATTAAAGTAAAATGAAACAACATTTTAACGTATGAGGCCCCTGGGAGCCAGAGTCTACCATCAGTTCTGTTTGCACTTCTCTCTGATCACTTATCAAAGAACTGCACGTTTTCTTTTATTATAAATAAGACTTGGGAGCCCAAGTGACTGCACTGACCGTAGTGTCCTGTAGTCTTTATGTCACAGGTTGAAAACCTTGAGACCCACAGGCCTTGCAGAAATCTTCACTTCACAAGAAAATCTTTAATCCTAAATAATCCTATATAAAAGAAGCTGCTCTGTTTGTGGGCAGATTTCAACATGTCAAGCTAATTCAGGGCCAATCTTTCTTAAGGATTTCAAGCCTTTGCATGAATTCCTAAGGCTTTCTAAACTAAGATAAAATATTTCTGCTTTCCTCTTGTTTCTTGCATTCCTGCTTGTTCTGAAGTTCACCATCCTGGTCGGCCATCTACTCTTCTCTTGTCTTAAATCATCATCTTTCCAGCTTCCTCGAGCCAGCACAGTACTGTAGCTGTTAATCACTGGTGACTCATGGTGAGTTGACTGGCTGTTTGGTATCAAAGTAAAACCAGTATCACTTCCACATCTTTTCAGACCTCAATACAGATCGGACAAAGTGGAGAAAAAAGTTAACAAAAAGAAAAGTACCTCTAAATTTGCATGTCTGTAAAACATTTTGGCATAACTTCATTCTCTTTCCATTTCCGAGGAGTAATAAGACATAGTGTAGGATGTCTCGACTTACAGACAGACAGATAGATACAGTAGATAGGACAGACGGACAAGAAATACATACAGGTACAGCTCATCTCATAGAAAAAAACAAACATGGAACAGAATGAGCTACGTTTCATCGCATGACCAGCCATCAGTAACAGCCTTTGAGTTGACATGATGCGTGTCCCGTTTCTCTCGCGCGCTTACGCTGCCCGGGGTTCAGCAGCACGACTCTCTGCAGTTGTCTGAAACAGCCACCAGGGGGGGGGGGGGGGGGGGGGGGGGGGGGGCGTAGGCGGAGCGTCAGTGACTCTGTGGTTCTCACAGAGACACAGAAGAAGAAGAATAAAAGAGAGAGAGGGAGAGAGAGAAAGAGAGATGTCTCCTGCTCCAAGTCCGTCCAGTCCGTCCTATGAGTGAGCCTGGGTCAGTCCTTCTGTCCTGTGTGTCACTTCCCATCCAAACACAACCGCTTAGTTGACAGTGTTGGAGGCGGAGAGAAGGAGGGGGGCGTTCACTACCAGTCTACAGCCCCGCCTCCTATCCGGAGTTCATACGATTCAATCCCGACCGATCTGTCACCCGGCTCACTTTTTCTTACCGGACTTTTCCGAGCGCTTCGCTTCCGACTTCCCGCCGCGTTCTGACTTCTCCGACCGTTCGCCCCTCTCTCTCTCCTTCTCCTTGTCTATCTCCCTCTCTTTCTCATTTTCTTTATCTGCCTGCTCGATCCGCTCCGCCCGGTCCGAGCGCTCGCCGCCTCGCTCTGACCTGTTGTCCGCCTTGCTGCCGTCGCGCCGCGTGCCCTCGTCGGTGGATGAGGTAGTTGGTTGGGGCTGACCCCATTTGGCAATCTCCTCGTACTCCGTAATACTGGCGGTGATGTTGGTCACCCACACTCTGAGGTCGTCCTGCAGGGGAGGGAAGGGTCACAGATGTCAGCTGATTGGTCCTTTAGTGTTCATGTTTCTGTCTGTTACTGATGTGTGTGTCACATAACTTCAGGTGTTTCAGGGAGTTTCTCTACATCATGTGACGGTGTAATAAAGCCACTAGCTACATGCTGTGACATGGAATTAGAAAAACAAGAATGTCTCACCTCATCTTTTGCATGAAATAAAAACTCACTGCCGTCCTTAGTTCTGCAATTAGAGGAGAGAAATGGGACTTACAAACAGTATATTGCAAAGCATGTTTGGTGGAGAACTTTAGATAAAGGTTTTAGTAAAGAGTCATATATAGTTCTCATATAGTATAGAGAGGAATACACCAGAAACTGAGTATGTCACTTCCATGAAGTCAGTGGATAAGTCGATCGCAGCAGGAGGCAGATATTCTGACTGTCGAGCTGCTTTCACTGCGTATCTGTTTGGTTCAGTTGAAACGATGGTGCACTGTTAGTTCTGCTCGTTTGTGCTGATCTGAAAACTGTCAATCGAATCCTGGTGCAATCCATGTGCTGACCGTGAACTGTTCAGGACGTAATCCTAGTATGTAAATATCGTAAACACAATGTACACAGGCCTACTTATGTAAATCATTGACCATGGTAACACGTATGTTCGTATGATTTTCCCTGATCAATCAGACAAAATCAGTCAAACTGCAGCGTATGCATGTATTCTACTTCAATTAGTCCATTACAAAGTGTGACATATCATTACTGTCTCTTACTGTTAGTCATTATTCATAATATGCGGCCGATTTGCAGTCTAATAGTAATAATAATAATAATAATAATAATAATAATAATAATGTATATAACCTTTTATTTCTTTATTAGCTTATTGCTCTGAACAATATAAAACTGTTTAAAAATGTAACAATGTTACTGGTAACAACAGTGTGTTAAAGTCTACAAACTGACTTTAAAATATTTTCCAGGAACTAAAACACTTTTCTATACTAGTAACCGTCCTTGTGTGGTTAATTCCAGAAGCTGGCTAGATTGCATCAGTCTAACTACATCAGTAGCTTTCCTCGACTAAAGAAATTCTTAGTCGACTAACACTCGTACGACTTTGTCGACTAATCGATTAGTTGATTTTATTGATTGATAGGTTTTTCTAACAAAACGACCGATTAGTCGACCGAACGACTATGAGCTACGCCTAGTGCGCTACTGAGCAAACTCATTTTCCACACAGTTACACCAGCTACTCAATCATGCATCATGACTGACAAGCTACTCCTTACATGTGATCTTACCTGCAGGAAAGCACTGTAGGAAACAGCAGGAGCTCAAACGAAAGCTTAGCGATAACCATAGTCGACTATTTTGTGGCTCCCTTTCAAAGGTCAACTCGGTGCAAACTGTGATTGATCGTCATGGATTTGTTGTGGTGAGTAAATCCACTGATCACGTTGACCTGGTGTTGGTGTGACCGGTTGGTTTTTGGAATATGTTAATGGTTTGCTGCATTTTTATTTTTTGTGCAGGAAACCAAAAGCATATATTATAGAAAATAGATTGAAAAGCCTCATAAAATAAAATGCATGATTTTATGCTACAATGGCCGCGGGATCACACATTGACGTTTCAACGGGAACATTTTTGTCCTTGAGGGTCTGAGCGGCTACACACTTATTATATGAGCTAAACTTGAACTTGCAAAATTCAAAACAGAAAAATTTTCACTCTAGCCAAAATGTATGCCAACAATGTCCCTAGTGAGGCACAAGGCTTAAAAGTACAATAACATAACACATAGGTCTTCAACAGGGGGTCCGCGGAAGTGCTGCAGGGGGGGTCGCAAAACTGTTTGTAGATAAAGCAAAAACATTTTTATACAAATATTTTTCTTTATAAAATATATTTTGGATTTTGCACATTCACATCCTCCCTACCCCCCCTCGCACAGAACTCCAACCCCCCCCCCCCCCTTTGTTTGAAGCAGGGGGTCCCTGCTCCATGCTTCACCAGTTTGGGGGTCCTTGGCCTGAAAAACATTGAAGACCCCTGACATAACAGTTAAAAAGTATGGTAACAGCTCCTCACTTGAGCGTGAAGACATTCTTCTTCTTCTTGTAGCCGTTGGTGACGTCGCAGTGGCAGTGGGAGAGGTTGAGCAGCGGCTCGTTGTTGTAGGACGTGGTGGTGTTCTTGGCGTCCTTGTAGAAACCCATCTCCCCTTTGTTCAGCACGCAGTACAGGTTGACCCATGACCTGCTGTGGTGTGGGAAGGCGGGAGGGGTGAGGGGAGGGAGAGTGGAGGAGGAGGGGGCGGTGGAGGGGAGGAGTACGGAGAAGGTGGTGGTTGGGGGGAGATGGGAGGAGTCAGGAAGAGCTGCAGAGTTGCTCTCGCTAAGCTAACACCTCACTCACCTGACCAGAGCAGAAAAGTAGGTAGGCGGGATGGACCGGCGCCAAGAAGGGAGGAGGAAACACACTGCTGAACAAACACAGACGAACGGACAGACAGACGTACGGACGGAGGAGGTGGGGGGATGGAGGGATGGGGAGGGAGGCTACGTACAGTTTGTGTCTCTGTGTGTGGGGCTTATATATGACTTACCTTGGAGGAGACGAGAGGAGCAGCCAGTAGCACCGAGGAAGAGAGGAAAAAAGAGGGAGAGTTTGGTTAAATGGCATTTTGGCAACAACACAACTTGAACTCATAGTCATGCTTCTTTTCCCTCTTTGAGCGTGTTTACATGCACACAGCATTCCAATTAATAAGCTTTCACCCAATTATAGGTATTATTCAAAGCAAGCTGTCTGTGTGCAGCTTAATATCCCGATTTCACAAACCTCTGGACTAACAATGAAGCAGAACTTAGACTGGAGAAGACCAACGGTGCATGTGATGAGGTGTCTTTATTGCTGATATAAGCACTAGTTTTATGTATTCAAGTTATTTATTGTCATATGAACAACAATTACAGAAGCAGTTGTTGGAAATGAAAATCTTAGACCTCAGGCTCCCTCCAACAGTGCTCATTAAACACGTATAATAGTGCAGAAGTTAAAATATAAAGATAATAATAAGATCAACTTTAAGGAATGTAGTAAATATATATGCATAGGGATCTATTGTGGTAACATTTTAAAAGGATAAAGACTCATTTGTTTCTTCATTTTGTATTAAGGATAAAAGCAAATGTCACTCTTGACTTTGGTATTAGGACTTGGACTTTACTATATAGCTTTTTTCTTGAGCGTTCGACTCCATCTTATGATGGAACCTGGAGTCAACATTTTGTTTTAGTCAACCATCATCTTCCAGGTATTCCAACAACAACCCTTTTATACGACTTCATACAACCATAGACAGGCTGCATCAAATATCTGACCAACATCGCACCATGTGACTGCTGCTATAACCAGCGTCTCCATAACAACTGATTGGTCACATGTCATGATGCAAAGACACCCGGCAGGCTTGATGCAGAACTGTCCTTCCACGCTGGCTTCTTTTCTCTGCACACGACTGGGTCCTCACTACTGTGATAGCTCTATGCTACAGCGTGTTTATTGTTTTCAAGACATAAGAGCAGATGGATGACCTGACTTGCTGCCAGTGGTAGAAAGTAAGTTCATTTAGTAGTGTACTGCTACTTCTAATCTACTCCTCTACACCTCACAGGCAACTATTGTACTTTTGTTTAACATTTAGTTACTTTGTGGGTTGGGATTAATTATTATTATTGCAGGTCAAGATAAGAATGTCTTGATCTACACGGGTAAATCCACAAGATACCCTGCAGAATATAAAATAATGAACAGTAGCAACATCTTTACCAGCTGCTTTACCACACATTAATGCATCACTAATTATCACGGGTACAAGCGGCCGAAATGGGTTTTCTCAGACGGGTGGCTGGCGTCTCCCTTAGAGATAGGGTGAGAAGCTCAGCCATCCGTGAGAGACTCGGAGTAGAGCTGCTGCTCCTTTACGTTGAAAGGAGCCAGTTGAGGTGGTTCGGGCATCTAGTAAGGATGCCACCTGGGCGCCTCCCTAGGGAGGTGTTCCAGGCACGTCCAGCTGGGAGGAGACCCCGGGGAAGACCCAGGACTCGGTGGAGAGATTATATCTCCTCACTGGCCTGGGAACGCCTCAGGATCCCCCAGTCGGAGCTGGAGGATGTGGCCCGGAGAAGGGAAGATTGGGGTTCCTTACTGGAGCTGCTGCCCCCGCGACCCGATCCCGGATAAGCGGTAGACGATGGATGGATGGATGGATGGATAATTATAATCCCATAATTTACTTTATTCTGAAACGGGGCATTCTGCATAATGAGTACTTTAACGTTAAGTATATTTTGATTCTAATACTGTAAAGAGTTACACATCATTCACATGCACCGTATCTTATTATGAGGAACACTTGGTTATCCTTAATAATACCAGAATATTAATGTGCACATAAACATACTCAGTGCCTCATCATGTAGCTATGTTACAAAGACAGGTTGAACCTCAATCCTTCCTCTCAGACTACGTATCCTCTCTTTCTCAGTATTGATTGGAGGAAAAGGTCTGAGGGCCTGAGATCTTCTCCTCTAATCAAAGTTTATTATATCGCAAAAAGAGAGAATATACAACAAGCCAAACGAGGAGCTGTTTGGAGATTCACACTTGTCCAGATATAAGCCATTCAGGATTACCTTGCCATGTACATAACAGGGCATGTACATATGAGACATTCATCCATTGCCTTGAGTGGGCACGTGAGTGGGACTCATCCATAGCTGGAAGGGGATGAGCTTTAGCTGTGCGTGGTCAGCCCAGCCACTAGAGGGCAGTGCAGAGACAGACTTTGCCGTTGGTGTCTCTCTGAAGGAAGCAGGGCGATCATCTATGGAGGCCAGGTAGTGAGGTGTGTGTTTGTGTGTGTTGTGCGTTGCAGGCTAAGCGTCTGGGCACAAGGTTGTGTACGTACGGCATCAACAGCTCCATTTACCTCTACTCCCATACATCTCATCAGCCAGCCAGTCAGCCAACCATTTCTGTTGCTTTAGTCTGTGGGCTCGTGTTAGATTTGGAGGCATTGTAAGCATCATGCATGATGTTTTCACATGCGGTGAGATTTCTGCGGGTTGCTTTTGTAATTCATGTATCTGTTGTCTTCACGTTCTGATCCTGATGATCAGAGATGACATACATAAATATTCAGAAGCTCCAGCCTGGTATGTGAACGTACTATCTGGAGTGTCTCCTGGTGCCACTAGCAACGGGATACTAATCTAATGTTTAGATTTATGCATGGGTGTTTTTCTTTTGTTAGGTAATTACTTAATTGTGGAGAAAACACACACTTACAAGTTTACAAACTAGCAGTGCCACTTAATAAGAAACAGTAGCGGCACTTCTGCCTTCTTGTTTTGGAAGCAAACAACTCTTTCTATTTGTAACTGGTTAGAGATTGAAGAAAGTGCAGAAAGAAAGCAACACAACAATTAGTGATTCATTACTTCTTCACTGCTAAACATTTCCCTTGTATAACAATCTTAATAAAGGGACTTATTCATGTTTCTGCCAATTACAGGAAACTGTAAGATATGCCACTAATGTTCAAACTGCCAAAATACCTCTTATTTCCATTTTGCATAATGTAAAACTGTTTCCTATGTGTTATCTAGTAAACAAAACAGTTAATGTCATAGCATCCCCTGAATCTAAACATGTGTAAACCTTAATGTATGCATGCTTCTAAAGACACAGTTTGTCTGCTGAAAATGTCCAAAGCTTAGCTGAGTATGGACTTTATCATGTTGACCCACACAGTGGGACCAACCAATGAGGCCTCATATGTCATCTGCGCCGGGGCCAGGCATGCATCTGTTCATGTCAGACGCATTGTCAGCGTAGTGTGTTAGCGTGTTAGCTTAGCATGCTTGAGTCATGCCCCTGTCATCATTGTTCAATCAACAAATGGAGGGGGCAGTGATGTCATGAGAACCAGACAGCGGAGATACGACGAGTGCTGCAGTAAAATAGTATTTCAACAGTAAAGACCAGAAAGTTTAGCTTTCGCAACAACTGGCGGAATGTTAAAGTCATGTTGGTATAATTTTATGGGACAAATAACTTGATGTGATCTCTTGTGGTAAACCCCACCTATCTGGTACTCCGAGAAGGTTAGATTTAACCTTCCTGGAGTACCAAATTAAATAATTAATTGCTCAAAATCTGTCTGACACTCATGACAGCAGAGTTCAATCCTCCTTCTCTCTTTCATCTGCTCAGCTCATCTCCAGATGTTATGCTCATCATGACCCTGTACACCCACCTATTGGTGCTTTTCTTCAGGGTCTCGATGTCCAGCTTGCGGAAAAGGAAGCCCTCGTGGTGTGCGGTGTGTGTTGGCTGCTGGGGGACAGTCGGGCTGCTCTGGGCCGGAGCGGACCTGGACCGCCGTGTAGTCTCTCCTTGCTCTTTGGGACGTGGTCGACGGCGTGGTTTTGGTCTGTCCCGAGCTCGAGGCCTGTCGAGTGTTTGTTTGCCAGACTTCTCTGGTACCCCGTTAGGTAGGCGGGGCACCTCACCGCGGGCCTGAGGGGAGGAGGGGTGATGGAGAATTTAGTTCATCGATTAGAAGTAATAATCTCTGCACGTAAACTGGAGAAATCATCACAAAGAATGTGTGTATTATTTAATGTATTGATTTACCAGAATACTGACCTAGGAAGACTGGCATGTAGTGAGTTTTTTATTTATTTTTTATTATCCTGTGTTATAAAACCCACCTGAATGAGCTACAATATGTAAAACAAATGAACATTGTGAGTATTTGAATGAAGTGCACAACAAATACATCTCCAGACCTGTGCTGCTTCTCTTTCTTGCAGCTGCTCTACAATCTCTGCCATGGTGGATCTCTTTTCTCTGTGGGAAAAATGCACAGTTGTAGATAAAAATATGAATCTTTTGTTTTGCATTATCCAACTGTAATGCCCTACATTAATGACAGATATTTTCATAGTGCTCAGAAGAAATTAACACTAAATTCTGCTGTATAACCTAAAAGACACCTCAGTACACTCAGTAAGTCTCACCCTCCTCCTGAGCGTTTGTCAGAGTGCTCTTTCCCGGTGTCATGCTCACTGGATTCCTGTCTCTCCAGCCGGTGTCGGTCTCTCTCTCTCCGCCGGCCCTCGTGGCCCCCGAGGCCCTCCTGCTCGCTGGACGTTTGCCTTTCCAGCGTCCGCTTCTCCCGCCTCTCGGCCTGTTCCCTCCACACCTCCTGAGGCAGCTCGTCCCTGCGTGCCTGTATCAGCTGCTCACTGGACAGCTGCCGTTCTATCCTGTGGTGGCCGTGGGTGTGGACCTGAGGCTCAGCCTGGCCCAACGGGTCAGTCCTGGACCCCCGAGGCCCTCTGGTGGGTTCGCTATGTAGGCGCTCCCGGCCTGGCTCCTGGAGCACCACCTCGGCCATCACAGCCACCTCCGCTCTTTCCGTCCCTATCTCTCCCATCATCAACTCTCTCTCCCTCCCCCTCTCCCTCTCCCTCGCTTTCTCTAGCCTGCTGGCCACGATCAGTGGCGTCACCGCATCATCCATGTGTTTGATTTTGGGTTGCCGTAGATATGGGGACGATTTCACATCCAGTGTCCTCGCCGCCTGTACTGGCTGGAGGTGACTCATCACCTTTGTCGCTTGGTCTCTCGCTGTGCTGGTGCTCTCTCGCACCTGGTTGGCCGAGACCAGCATGGCCGCCGTGGCAACTGAGGCGATCGAGAAAGGTGCGGGCTGGCCTAGTCCTGCAGCCACACCCACTACGCCACCGTGCCGCGCCTCCAGAGTGTTGCGGTAGCTGGAGCCATTCATCACAGGTGTGTAGTTAGCGACTGTAGACCCCAGCCGTCGAGCCACAGATGAAGGAGAGGGTGTAGGCGTGGCAGGTGAGGGCGACTGAGGAGAATTGGCTTCGTTCTGCTCATAGATTGTCTGTCTCATGACAGGCGAGAGCGGGAGACGGGGGAGGGTGGACGCACTGGGTAAGGCATCTTGGGGATCCAGGAAGACTTTACGACCAAGCAGAGGGGTCGGGGGTAGTTTACTTTGCTCTGCTTTCAACTTTTCTACCTGCAAAAATAAAACAGCAGCAGCTTTAAAATCAAACTTTGAGACTAATAAGTCGCAAAGGGCTTTAACATGAGGGGATGAAATTGAATATTTTTCACGGAAAGGAAATTCTAAGTCTTGGTTTATAGTAATTTAGAGCATACAATTTAGCCTTTTCAGCGGAAAACAGATTGTGTATGTATTTACACAATGATGATGATGATGATGATGATGATGATGATGATGATGATGATGATGATAATATTACCGTGGTGAGTCGTCGCAGTGAGCTAAATCGCTCCTCCCAGGTAGCGGCTGCTTTACGGAAAGCTTCATGTCGACGAATCAGCTGCTCCACCTCGTCTACACTCGCGCCAAACTCGTTGCTGCTGATGAGCGGCTCCTGAGCGGTCAGCCACGCTTCCGCCACTACAGCCTCCTGAGCAAACTGGTGAACCTCCAACACTGAGGGGAGGGGAGGAGGAGTATTTATACTGTATATGTCTGTGTGTTTGTACATCTGTGTGTGTGTGTGTGTGTGTGTGTGTGTGTGTGTGTGTGTGTGTGTGCTCACATTGCTGTAGGACTTCCCAGTGCTTGTCCCACTTCTCAGACAGCTCATATTGCTTAGTAATCACCTTGTCCAGCTTCTCCTTGATCTGAGAATTAAAATCAGCAACATCAGACGTACAGCATCACAGGGGTCAGAATCCAACGATGTTCAGAATATCACCAAGCACTGTTGTTGTGTGTGTTTAGATTATGGTTCTAGTTCTTAGTTTTACTTTAGTTTCTATATAATATTTAAGTTATTTGACTTTAATATTCCTTTTTCTTTTGTACCTCTTTGTATTTTTTTGTGATTCATGTGTGACTTGGCTGCTGCAACTTCCTGTTTGGTGTGTCTGTCTGTCTTAAATGGAAAAAAGATGTCCTTGCTGTTCGTTTGGTGAAAGTAAAAAACTAATCACAGTTTCTTTCCAAAACTGTCTGTCTGTCTGTCTGTCTGTCTGTCTGTCTGTCTGTCTGTCTGTCTGTCTGTCTGTCTATACCACATATGGAGGAGGCTGTGGGGTGGAGCTGCAGCAGCAAACAGTTTTAGGAATTCAATTTACAATATCATTATTGCGCTGCAGTGCTCCATTAAGTTTATAATAATTATCATATCTCCTGATCTCACCTCTTCAGCTGCTGGGTTTCTAGCAGCCAGCAGAGTTTTGCCCATCTCGATACAGTCCAGGGTGCTCCGGGTGCGAGCCTCCACTTCGCTCTTCAGACTATGGTGATAATTCATCAGCACCTCTACTGAAGACACATCCCTGCACGACCCACAGAGCACACAGACAGTCAGCTCACCTGCTTAGTTTTTAACTGCTTTGTTACTCACAGTAACCTTTAATCAAATCTTTAGAAGCTATTTTTATACAGTTGTTGATCATGAGACAAACATTGCAGCATCAATGATCTGTTCTGTTTTGTTTAAGATGGTTTACACTGGAATAGAAAAATGTTATTCTTTTCTCTCACATAGAATACTTAGGTCCTATTTTTCTGTGAGAACTTCTTCTCTCTTATCAGAAATGTTCTTCTTTAACTAGGAATCAAAAAACCCATATACACAAATATCTGGCTATTTACTGGAATACTGGTAATTGTACTTTTATCTGCTAATAGTCAAACTGAGAGTCAAAGCCACACAGGGTCTAAAAGGTTATAAAACATATAGTATGTTGTAACTAGAAGTGCACTACCTCTGGTTATAGTTCATGTATTATCCTGTGAAAGCCGTACATATTTTACACCACACACTTAGATTTAGTGTAGTTACCTGGGCTTCTCTCCTGTCCCTATCTGACAGATGATCGATTCCATCCACGTGATCTGATCTCGGACCATGCCGAAGAACCTCAGCTTGTCCGTCTCAGTGGTAATCTGTACTCGACACTCCTCGCAGGACGTCAGCAGCTCTTTCCAGAACTGCATCACTTCATGCTCGCGGCATGCGATGGCTTCAGCCTTCTCGCCGGCATACACCGTCCTCAGCTGCGCGGCACTCTCCTGCAGCTGACGCACCTGGAAGATTGGGAGAGCAGATTTTAGGAAAATGCTAAACTGAACGAGGAAGAAACAGAAATGAAGAAAGAAAAATAGAAAGAGTTTGTTTTCCGAATGACGCACAAAACACAGCTGCTCTGACAGCTGTGTTTAGTCAGGGCCAAATGATACAGGCTCTGTCACTAGAGCAGAGCAGCTGTAATTTTGCATCGTTCTTCAGTAAAAATGTACCACTGTTTCTGTTCCCCAGGTGCACGACAGGAACTAGATAAAGCAAAATTAAATGCAGAGTAAGTAGATTCAGACTCAGTCTCAAAAATAACCAAAGATTTGTTTTAACATCAATTTATATTCAGTTAAACATGAAAACAATAGTAATTGCTTTGATCACCTCCACATCATGTCTGCATGAATGTGAGACCCTCTTTGCTTAAGAATGCATGTGTGCTAAACAAACATTTTCTGGGTAATTACCAGCATTATTAGCATTACAAAAACGTCCTGTGGACCTTTACAGAATGATCATCATCACTGGGGGAAGTATGTGAGATTCTTCCCTACATGAGTCTTGAGGTCAGTGAATACTGAAGCAGTTCATTTGACATGCTGTCTGTTCATGTGCATGTTACTGTACTTGTGTGACCAGCAGCTGTATGTCCTGTTCAAAGCTGTGCAGGAGTCTCTGCAGGGTGCTGGTGTTGGCAGTGCTGCCCTGCCGAGCTCGAACTTCCGGCAGCCTTCGATGTTTGTCCTCAATCTGGGCCAAAACCTGAAAAAAAGAACATAAAGCAGTTCAGAAGGGTTTCATGTATAAAGTGTGTGAAGAAAAGTATGAAACAAAAGTGTGAGGAATAAAAATTAACTCCAGATGTCTGTTGACATTTTGTAGCTACAATATTTGTCCTTTAGAACAATTTCTTGCTATATTGCAATGTATCATCATCGGGAAGAATTGACAAAAAACGATAATACTAAAGTTCTGCTTACATTAAAAATGATATACCTTCTCAAGGGGAGAAACGCATAGATCGCTTACTCTGAAGGACGCTGGTATGTAATCAGCAGTTTCTTCCCTTTTTTCAGGTTTTCTAGATGTTCTCACCACAATGAGGGTTAGGGTGAACTGAACTGATGTGTCTTATTGCACCAAAAGAGACAAAACTTTTAGATGCATGGAGACAATAAACCCAAATCAGTCTGAATAAATCTGCTTAAAATCTGTTTAAAAACAGAAGATAATATATTGCTCAGCTGTGTTCCTTCAGGGATCTTACCTCTCTGCAGTCAGAGAAGAACTTGTGCAGCTGGTGTGAGGCGGCGAGCATCTGCGCCCGGGTCTCCATGAGCTCCAGTAGGTCGGCCCAGGCCTCGTTTACCCCATCTTTCCATTCAGCGATGGTGGCCGCCTCTGAGTGGCCATAGTCAATGAGCTCATCCACCATCTGGTTGACGGCTGTCACTCGCTCCTGTCCCACACTGCCCGTCTCTGATGCAAAGTCTGTAAACTTCTCCTGCAGGACCTTGAGGTGCGGCAGGGGAGGAGGTAAGAAGGGAAAGGAAATCTAAGAACAGGTAAGTTGCTTATTCACAGAGCACATAGAAGCAGATTTATTCCCTGGTGTAAATGAATAAAAACTAATTGTTTAAAGTTGGTATAATCAAATGTTGTAACAAACACTCAAAAGAGACAAGTGATGTGACTTATAATTATTTTTCTTAAATCTAATATTCATCCACAGACGCCATCTGTTCACACACTTACAGTGACATGCTCATAGTCTTGACCCAGTTCAGGCGAGCTGGCGACCACCTCCCTCTGAGCGATCCACTGCTCCAGCTCGTCAACCTCCCTGTTGAGCTGGTAGAGCCAGTACTGCTGCTCCAGGCGGCTCTTCCTCTCCTCCACCAGGTCCTTCAGAGACACGTACAGACGGTCGATCTGCGACTGACGCTTGCTGATCTGCTCGCTTTGGTAAAGAGAGGAGATTTAAAATATCAGGGATGCTTTTGAAATCATGACATACAATCTACACTCAGAGGACACTTTATAAACTTCACACGTTTGTATTACTCGGTAGGACCCACTACTCCAACCCTCTGCATGTTGCAGCAGTAATCCAGTATTGTTGAGCCTGTGCCCACTGTTTCCAGCTCTTAGCTGACAGGAGTTTGGACCCGCTGTGGTCCTTTACAACTGTAGCCCACTTTAAGGTTCGACGTGTTGTACGTTCACAGCAAGCGGCAACCTCCTGGTCCTAAAGGTGAAGCCAATACGGGCGTGGCTTAAACCTGCATTTTGGAGTTTGTATAGAAGTCTATGAGAAAAAGACCCTACTTTTCACTTGATGTATTTCCTCAGTAAACATGTCCCAGTTTATGGTCTCAATCACTTTTATTAAGTATTCTTCAATATACAGCGCCGGGTGCTTTCCGTAGAACTTTAACCCTTTCCCAGTGTGTTTTCAGTTCATGAAAGTTAATTGTAACATGTTGGTCGCCTAAAAATGACCCTTAAGAGTCACTTCTGGTTCCAAACAACCAATATAGGAAAAATGCCAAACTCAAGGTTCAAAATGATATACCACAAACCAATGGGTGACATCACTGTGACGCAGGCCAATGCCATGACAAGGTTCTTTTGTGTAAGAACTTTGCTTTGTTTGCCATCAAGTGTCATTTTGAAAAGTTGAAATTGGCAAAAACAAAAACAAATGAAATCAGTCCGAGGAGCAATTTTTTTCTCTTTTTCAGGGTTAGTTAAAGCACCACATAACTCCTAACCAATGCTACTTGGAAAATACATTGATGTTATTTAGGGCTGTCAAGCGATTAAAAAAATAATCTAATTAATTACAAGCTTTGTGATTAATTAATCTAAATTAATCGCATATATCAATATTTGCTGTGAGAAGCATTTCAAAATATTCAAATGTATTTTGGAAGATGAGTGAATCAATGAGTAGCATTATAAACTGATCAACACGTCTTGATTATTTCAATACTATTTCTCCAATATCTTGTATGCTACAATTATCTTAGACAACACAGACCAACAGTTTGACATAACGTGCAATTTAAAATCAGGCATAACATCTTTCATTGCACAATAAACAATATGTTTAAAAGTTTAAAGTTTTAAGTTTAAAAGTTAAAAGACGCCATGTGTAAAGCCTCCGTTAACCCCCTGTCCTCTACCACCTGCAGTTCATTACAATACATTTGGTGATGGAGTTGTTAATGTGTCTCAGATAGACCGACTCATTCTGTGTCTGAACGCCTGATCGAGAGATGACGAGACGGGTCGCTCACTTTAGCATCAGCGGCAGTGCTAGCTAGCTCCGAGCTGCTAAGTGCTTTGCGTTGAGGTGATATATATATATATATATATAGATATATATCTATATATAGATATAGAGATATATAGAGATATATATATATTTCAGCTTGAAGTTCTCCTGATGGTTGGAACATTCTTTGCTGCAGGAATCTCACAGTGCGGAGCATCAACAGTTACATCCGGGAGTTTATTAATGTAAATATTCCATTCACTGGGCCAAGTAACGTTTTCTCATCCGCTTCATGATGTTGACGAGGCTGCTGTGGCCGCGCTGCGTAGTTGACTTAAAGAGTCAAGGGGCATCTAAGAGCGCGATTAATCAGCATTAATTCTTTTGTCGCGTTATTTTTTCTGTGATTAATTAATCTAATTTGACAGCCCTAATCTTAATTGAAAATCTTTGTGTCTGTACTGTAACTGTTGGTATTCCTCTTGTTCAACAGTAACAAGAACTGCTTGGCTTGTTATGAATGTGAAAAAACAATCGAGTGATTCCCCACATTCGTCTTCAACAGATCAAACATAACCAGCAAGATTGATTGACAAAGATTTGGAATAAAATGTCTGAAATTAGTTAAACTTTTTTTATGGGAAACTTTGGCAACTGACTTTCTGAAATCAAACATCTTCTAATGTGGTTATATTGCACACATTTATTTTGTGGTAACAGAACGTCTCTGTAAAACTGTGTGTCTGTGTTGTTTACATGCTCACCAGTCTGGATGCCCCATCTCCAGCAGCTGTCGACATTGCTGTGACAGCAGGCCGATGGTCTCAGCGTAGTCCTCGATGGTCTGTTCCAGGACTAAGTGTTTCTTCAGCAGCTGCAGTGTGCTCGGCTCGTCCTGATGGGAGGAGGAAACGACAGACACAAGGAAGAGTTTCCCTTAAAAAATACACACACACAGCACAAATGGTCAATGCTGCCTCTATGTATAAGTCTCTGTAGAGAGCAAAGAGTTCAAGGTCCAATAAAATGAGATGAATATTAAAGCATTACTAATGATCTTAGATATAGTTTTGTGTCTACACCTTGGTGAGACTGGCAGAAGTTTGGCTGTCTTTGGCAGAGACTTCCACAATCAGGGTAGTTATAATGAATAAATGATCCCGTTAAACCAGATAATGAGAAATGTATTAGTTGTTTTTATAACTAAAATGTCCAGCAACTTTCAGACAATCGTGCACACACCTTCCCCTTCTCCTCGTTCATCATGTGCAGCTCCTGCTCGCTCAGCCAGGCCTCCACTTCGGCTGTGTCAAAGTAGTACTGCTGGGCCTGGTACATGGCGTCCAGGACCAGCTGCCTTCTCTCAGTCTCGTGCCAGAGCAGAGCCCACAGCTGGGCCAGCTGGTCGTGGCCCGCCCTGGCATAGTCGGCCTCTGGGCTGCGTATGGAAGCGATGATACCCGCCCTCTCCAGTACATCGTCGATCCTGCTCCTGTGGCCCTGGAGCTCCCTCTGAAGTGTCTGGAAAAGAGACACAGGGCAATAACAGGAAAGAGGAGGTGACTGGTTAGAACTTTTCTATGTTGTTTTAAACAGAACAACGATAATACGATTGAATTATAGGAGTACAATAAGTACAGTACATAATGCAGGTGAGTAGGTATCAAGGGAGATAAATTAGGACTTTTGCACATCATGTTTATCGATCACATATTATTCGTCCATCTTTCTGTGACCGGACCACAGCTACATTATGTACTAGGATAAGGCTGCAGTTAGAATCACTACCTTTTCTGAGTTCCTTACCTGGTTCTTCTTCATGAGCTGCTGGACGGCCTGCAGAGAGGAGCCGTGCTCCTGAGACATGGCCATCGGGAGGCGCTCCTGGACCCACAACTACAACCACAACAATACGACACACAGCAGTGAAGATTTATGTATGTGCATATGTACTGTACACCTCATTTATCGTAGGACTGCGAATCTGTGTGTCTTATTATGATGAAGAGAAACACAATAAAGCGTCCCGACACACTGCATTTGGTTTTCCAGTTATTTCGGCTGTTCCACCGTGACTTCGGCTGTTGGGGATTGTAATGTGATCCTTTTTTAGTTGCACAATGTTTGACGCACTTCTTTTGTGCCGTAAATCGAGCCTCCGTTTCCTCGGAAGATCGTATCCCGTGGCAGACAGAATTGCATAGTGAAAGCGAAGCTTATAGGAAACCAATCTAAACGTCATGGCGATGGCGTCATAGCCATTGCTTTGTGCAATCAACATTAAATTCATAATGATGTGTTATAGCAAAAAGCTTGTCTTTTGCAACTTTAAATTAGGATTCAGATTAGTTTTAAGTATAAGGTATTGGTAAATGTTGGGATAAAGCATGTAGTGGTTATGATTAATATCAGGCTAATCCTTAAGTGATGGAAACAAGTTTGTGTGTGTGTGTTGGCCGTCAAACTCACAATCTCATCCTCCAGGTCTCGTCCGACTTGGTGAACTTCCTTGGACGCCAGCAGGATGCGTCGTCTCTCCTTCAGTGGCTCGATCAGACGCACCATCCTGGCCTCTACGACGGCTTGACGCTCTGCAACCGTCTCCTTGATCTGTGTCTGCTGTGGGATGGAGGCCACCTGCACCTGGAGCTGCCCCACCTCCTTATACCACTCCTCCATCTGGCTCTCCATGGTCTGAGAGGAGAAGCAGGACGGCAGAGGAGTAGAAGTAGAGTAAGAGTTATCAAAAACGGACAGAGGAAAAGAGGAAGTGTTAATTAGGAGGGAGGGATGGAGGTAGGTGAGAGAATGACAGAGCAGGAAGAAAGAATGAATTGCGTGGAGGTAGATGATTGACATGTTGTCATGGAAGAGAAGATAATGATGGGATATGTGGGATGTGACAGAAATGCAAAAATGTGTAGTTTGTTGTTGTTTTGACTCTCGCACGACAGTAAATTCACATATTTCCGCTTATAAAACGTTTAATATAAAGTTAGAAACCAAAAGCTTATTGTTTCAGATATATCCAGTATAAGTTAACAAAGTATAAAATGACTTTTTATTACGTAGTGCTGTCAGTTTGTGGCCTCTCCGAAGAGACAGGGTAACAACAATCACTATAAAAATGTATTCATATTTGGATGCTTGTTATGCCTGAAATGTAAAAGTAGTAGAACTATCAAAATATCCAAGACAACTTGCAATAACTACATTATATAGTAGTTATATAATACAAAAAAATAGGTTTTTATTATTAATCTTAATATACATTTGGAATATATATTGAAATATCGCTTACATATTCATTGCACTGAAATGTCATCATTTAATTAAAGATGGACATGAAAGCAAAGATTAGACTGAAAATAACCCAGAGCAGCGACAGGATAATTGATAGACATGAAGTGTAGCGAAGTTTACTGCACCCCTTGCCAGGATGGATGCTGGGTAGTGGAGTTTGGTTTGGAGTTAGGATGATGTGGTAAAGCAGTGCTGATGGCGGCCTGTTAAAGGAAGCTGTAAGCGGACTGCTGTGAGAGAGGAGAGTGAAACATGTCCGGTGATGATGAAGTAATGAAAGGATGAATCTGTGCGTCGACCCAGGTCACACCTGCTGTTTTATCCTCCAAACCATCGCTGTTGGAGGGCAAGTGTGACGAGTTACATCACAACATTACACGTACAGAGAAAACATCATGTTTACTAGCATGAAATTAAACCTAATAGATATTTAATTGTTATTCTTTAGGTTAAGTGTATGTAGCAGCCAATATTGTTAAAAGAAATACTGAATATGTAATAGAATTTGCACTTAATTTAACCAAAACTGTAATAAAACCCAATAATGCAATAACTTGACCAATAATGTAATAATATGTCCTGACTGATATTGTATTTACAGATAATGTAAAACTTTCAGGTAATCATTTTGATGGTTAATGTAATAATAATGTAAAAAGGTATACTTTTTTTCTCAGAAATGTAAAGTGTGCAAGTAAACAAAATGTATAATAATGTTAGTGTTAGCATGTTCGCCAGCTGAAAACTTCAACATTTGATCCTGATCTCATGTTTGGAAATGTAAACTCTCGGCTTTATGTAGAATTTAAAATTGACAAATGGCAGTGGTACGTTGTTATCAGACAAAGATGCATAAACTAAAATCCCTATAAATGAACCCGCCCAGGCTTATTATTATTAGTATTATTATTATTATTATGAGGATCGTCCAGCAGACCAGAGTGGGTCATAGATTAAACACCATCAGAAGATGACAAAGCTGCAGAAGACGGTGAAGGAAAAACTGATTCAATCTGCTTGAAACTTTCTTTTCCTTCTAAGACAACAGTGATTCTTATTAAATGTCTCCTTTGTCCTGATATGATATTTCTTAAATGAAGAATTTAAAATAAAGAAAAAAGTTGAAAGTTGACCTGAAGCTGAAGTACATGCTAGAAGTTGAAAACGTTTGACTTTTACTCAATTTCACCCGCTAATGATGGAGGCATCAACTCACAGGTGTTATAGTTTCATATGGGGCCCGACCAAAACACTTTGAAAACCACTCATTTCAGTTTTATTACATTTTGATGTATTTTCCTGATAAGACAAAGTGAGCGTTACTTTGTGTTGAACATGGTGCTGTCACATTTCTGTGAGAAAACAGTTTAATTGTTTTGACATGTGCAGGAAAATAACGCCACTGCTGATCAGTATAAAATATCAGTCAGAACATTTTATGACGTTATTGGTCAAGTTATTACTCTATTGGGTTTTTATTATATTTTTGATCAGGCTTAAATGCAAATGTTATTACTTTTACATGCATTATTACATCTTCAGGAAGTTGTTACATTATTGGGTGCTACATGGTGTAAACAAGAGAAGCAGCCATCTGTCTGTGAGGAGACACGGGGCTCCATCCACAGCCTTCTGCTCCTGACTGCACACACGAGTACTTTACCAAATACATGCTTTGAGAATACAGCTGGGCTCAACTGAAAGCTCTTTGGTATGTTTTCATTTCATGTTGATTGAGTTTTGGTTACTGGTAAATGCTAAATGGACTGCACCTATATAGATTATCCGCTTTTCAACAGCACAAAGTACTTGACTTTACGCACATTCACAAACCGAAGATGGCGGAGATGCCACGGGGTCGAATGTCTTGAATCAGTTCTCGATCAGAAATGTAGCGCTCACAAGCTTTCAACAACATTTAAAATTCAGCTCTTATTATTACTGATCAAAACATTGTCTTCACACCACTACAGAGATGTAATCTCTCACCATCCACAATCAATCAGTCCACAGAATAACAGTGTTTAGTATTACTACAATAATTAAAGAATTTAATTTGGACGTGTAACATAAACTGAACTAATATTCAATTAGCATATCCTGCAGTAAAGTGACTAAACACAGGAGAAAACGAGATGAAACTGTATCCTATCAATCACAAAACAATTAGCTTAATAAAGAACATCAGAATCTGTTGGTTTAAATTGGCAAACAATATATCATTTGAACAATATCTGTATATAAAATGTGATTAATCAATAATTTCCACTCTTCAGTATTTGTAAAAGGATGTTTGGATGAAGTCTTGTGAAAGCTCACCAGGTTGAATGGCTGGTTAGTGTTTCCAAAAACCATAAACAGAAATTAAAAATTGATGTTGGCGTGAAAGTGAAAGAGCCTGACTTTGCGGAAATGAGATGAAAAGCTGAATGGAAAGCACTGTAGGCACACAGTGAGAAAGGGAGCTGTAAGTCATTTCCAAACATGATGTTTTGTTCAAATATTAATGAGAAGAGGCCATCACTGTGTGGCCATAATACCGTGAACAGTGAGTCATTGTGAGACAGTTCAGCATAGAGAGTAAAGAAGCTACATGTCATATTCAAAATCTAGGTCCAACTGTTTGGAAAAGCATTGGAGATCATGTGACACAGTAAATGGATACTTAGAATAAATTATTCTTCATTATTAATTCATTAATTATTCATTATGTTTTTAGCACAATATTTTGCACATCTTTGGTGCAAAAAAGGTTAGAAATGTGATCATTCGCTACATGAACTTTTTGCTTTGGCTAAAACTAGAGAAGTGCCAGAACAATGCTTTAGTGATTCATGAGGGAAATAGAGACACATATTATGTTGTTGGCTGCTTGTTAGACTGATACAAAGGAAGTTTGTTTCCTGTACATTTAAATATTAATGTTTATCTTGGAGAAAATGTCTTTGTAATATAACAATCTGTAGCCTAGAGCTGACCAATTAACGGGATAAAGAAAAGGACATTTCTGTTAATCAAATGTTTTATTTTTGTTGTGTTTAAATGTTCTTATCAAAGTTCCAAGTCTCCTCTGATAATGAAAGTGAAAATAATTAAAAAGGTCAATAATCATAATGTGGGTTCACTGTTCAACACTCTGCAGCTCAAAACGTTTGAGAACGAGTAAGATGAAAGTTGGAGACACAGCGTTTGACCTGCAGGGTTTCTGGTTCAAATGGCTGCGAGAATCGAGTGAAAGAAACTTTATGTTTTTAAATCCTACGTACGTGTAGTTTCTTGAGCTGCTTGTTGACAGTAGTGAGGTCCTGTCCCTGGTCCACATAGGCCAGTTGACACTCCAGTTGGCCAAGTCTCTGATCCATGCTTTCGTAGCTCTGCACCAGCAGGTCGGCCTTGTTGGACTCAAAGAGCTGGCGGGCTTTGGCCTGGGTGGTGCTCTCCAGGTCCTGCCAGCACTCTCTGATCTCCTCCAGCTTCATCCGGACCACCTGGCTGAGCTCCGGCTTCTCCTGGATCAGCTGCTGACCCTCCTGGATGGACGGCACGAGGGAGGAACACAGAGAAAGAGGTGAGACAGGGGTCAGAAACATTTATGTTTCAATGATAAGGGACCATTAAAGGCAAAAAGGACATACAGCCCATGTAACTAGTGAAGAGTTGAACATGTAGAGCACAATCAAAAGCATACAACACTTCAGGCAAACACAAAATGCACTTAAGCTACTAAATGTCACACTATAATCACCATGCAATATTAAACATAACCTGTTATGATAATAAGGTCACAAAGTAAAATAACTACCATCTTAATCAGTGAATCTGTGTCTCTACCCAGCACCTGGGAAGTATTAACATAAACTCATAATCTTTAAGCATCAGTTTCATGTTAATCACATTTGCACATTTATGCCAAAATCGAATCTGAGAATGTGCTCAGATAACATCATGAGAAGAATTGAGTTTCTAATATGAGTTTTTATTCAGCTGTGTGAAAGTGAAAAGTAGCTGTGCATATTCCAGTTAGCAGTAACGCTGCAGAAAAAGCGTGGTATACAATCAAAGAACAAAGAATAAATATAAAATAAAATAGACAATAGAGGGTGTGCAATAGACTATTTTAAGACAGAGAGGGAAACATGACACCATCTGTTGCAAATTCACGGATTTAATTCATACCCTTTTTATTGCTGCAGGTAATTATCCATTTCCTTATCAGTTAATGTAGAGATGATTGTTCTATGTAATCTGTTTTGTTAATCAAATGTCAACAATCTGTCATCACAATCAACGATCAGAAAATCCCTTTTCTTCACAATGACGCAGTTTTCCCATTTGAGAATAAATAATAATTATAAACACGTTTTATAATTTGAATAAACTAATCAGTTGACCTCATGACATGTCAGGCACTGAAATGTGATAATTAGTTGATTCACTCATTAGAAAATTAATTGGCATCAATTTTAAGTAATTTTTAAGCAAAGATTGTAAAAAGTCACTGGTTTCAGCTTCTTAAATGTAATTATATTTTCTGGTTTTCTAACTCATTTACGAAAGTAAACTGGGTATCTAAACTGTTGATCGCACAAAACAAGCTATTTGAAGACGTCACTTCAGGCTCTGTGAAACTGTGAAGGTAGTTTCTACAATTTGTTGACACTTTGCAGACCAAACAATCAATCATAAAATAATAAATAATCATTAGTTGCAGCCCTACGGAAATGTAACATCTAAATATAATCATAAGGAGGCTGCGTCCAGAGTCTGCGTTTCTTTTCTCTGTTTCATCACATCCACAAATATTCACTGGATCTTATGTGGATAATGATGTGTGGAACCGGGTGTGTGTGAAAAGAGATTAAACCGTGCCTCATAAATTTCCTCACACTCCCCTTCCCCCTTCTCTCTTTCTGTCCTCTCTTTTTCATATTTCTGCCCCCTTTTGAACCTCATCCTGTTCTGAACACCCTTACACCCTTACACCCTTACACACACACACACACACACACACACACACACACACACACACACACACACCATTCTTTTTGTACACCTGCTCCCTTCCTTTTTTCTCCATTTGGCCTCCCCCACAGTGAAATCCTTCACCCATCCAATTGTAATTCGTTTTTTGGAGCTTGTGTGTTTGTGGGTGTGAGTGTGAGTGTGAGTGTGAGTGTGTGTGTGTGTGTGTGTGTGTGTGTGTGTGTGTGTGTGTGTGTGTGTGTGTGTGTGTTGAAGAGAAAAAGACAGTTACAGAAAAAAGGAGGATAACAAACAAAGAAAAAATATCTGATTAAAAAACAGAAAAAGAAATTGGTGGCTCTGTGTCAAACTGCCAAAGCCAGCGTTGGGGAAGGTAACTTTAAACACAATCTGTTTGATACTTACTTACATTATATGGTAAGTAAGGGCATTACAAAGTATTCATTCAGTGTCTATGGGTGTTTCTGAAAGTCAAGGCTGCCTTCTTGGTAGGACGGGTCCTCCCGGATCAGGTCCTTCAGAGGCAAGACTCCTTCGTGGCATTCAGAGAACACACACAATGGAACAGTTCTAGCGTGTGAGCTGGTGGACGTTTTCTTTTTTTACTTTGAATAGAAATATTGATAGAATATTAGCATTCAGAAAATGTAATTGCACTTTGCTCATCAAAACACATTTCATTCAAACTCAACAGAAATAAAACCAAACTTATCAAAAAAAGTCAGAAAGTCTTTTTCCAACTCAGTTTGGTCTAAATAAGCCCTTTATACAGTTAATGTGACAAGAAACAGCCGTTACGCTCTCTTTAAAGCCACCAGACTCCATTGACAGAACCAGTCATTTTACATGGCTGATCATCACACTCACTTCATTTACACACGACAGAAACAAAATATAACTGTGTTAAACACAGACAAAACTGAAGTGATTATACTTGGCCCTAAACGCCTCTGAAACGCATTTTCTAATGACATAATGTAATAAGTTTTGCAAGTATTTGGAGATGAACTAAAGTGCTGTACAAAGTGAGAAGTTTTACCTGATCATGTCGCTAGATGAAAGTCAGAGGATCACCAAAGTGATTACAATCTATCCTGGGATTATATATGTGTAAACCAAATCTTATGGCAATCCATCAAACAGTTAAACAGAGATATTTCACTTAAAATCCCAAACCAACTTCATGGTGGGGCTGCAGGGAAAGTCCGGATTACCAAAGTCAGTAGGATTCATTCCCTGGGAACCTTAAATTGTCATAGTATTCAATCTTGTTTTTGGTGAGTCATTCTGGACCAAAGTGGGGAACCAACTGACCGACCAACAGATGGCGGCGTGCTGCTAGCACGGCTAATACGTAATGCCTTTACCTCAGTCATGCTGCTAGCAATATAATATTGCCAAGGTAAAAATTGTTGTATATTACGAGTCATCACAACAATGTTCTCTGTGTACTCTTTAGAATCAACTCCTAACATTTCAAGTACCAATTTATATTTGGTACAACTCCAAAGGTTAGTAAGCTAAAAAAACACCTGCCAAGTATAATGTATACCAACAAAGGTTCTACTAATTCACAAATGTTTAGGGAAATAAGCCAAATATGATTTTCAAAGGGTGTTCATAAACATATTAAACTTACTAGCTAACTTGTGCCACCAATTTTGTTTGGAATCCATCATATTGTGAAACAGAAGTTGGAGATTTCGAAAGAGCGCAGACCTCCACCATGGTGCATTCATGTGCTCCTCGAATGGTCCCGTTTCCTGAGTTGGAAAGCTGTTCTTCCGACCTTTTTCATCGTAACAACATGGACACTACGAAGGATGTGAGTTGTATTTTATTTTAAACAACACGTCGATATCTGCGTCTGAGTTGTTGTTCCTATTTGAGGGAGGTGTTTGTGTACATTTTTCGCAGTGGGGAACAGATTTCTCCCATTATTCCGATATCACATGAAGGAAGCACAAATGCACTATCTTGCAATGTAAACGAAATAAAAAAATGATGCGTGTATCCGTCCCATGACTCGGATCTGCTACAACATTTTATAGGTTCTTCCTTGGCCCCAGCTACCACCCTTCCACCAAGTTATACGAAGATCGGGCAAGTAGTAATCGTACTGACAGACCGAAAAGATAACGTCCTTGGCGGCGGTAATAATATCAGAATCAGTATTTTGTTTATTGCCAAGTAGGTTTTCACATACAAGGATTTGATTTTGTGAATTGGTGCATTGATAAACACAGTAAGAGAAATTAAAATAGAAAAATATTCTAAATATATTCTGACTGAATTTTCCAGCATTTGGTGCTTGGCAGGAGGTAATTTCAGACTCTGCCAACACATTTCACCGAGACGGTGAAATAACTTTGAGCAGTGACTCATCATCCGCAGAGGACAACATCCTGCCTGATTCACTCAGGTTATGATACAATCTACAGACACACAGAGCTGCCTGATGACTGGAAACTGTATGGCACTGAGATGATAAAAAAAGGTTTCCGGTCCAAACCCTCGGACCGGCTGTGTGAGAAGGCTTGAAGATACTGTATCTCTGGTTACACCAAGGTAGCTCCACGCTGTAAAAGTGAGTATTATAAAAGCAAGCTTAGTCATAAAACAAAGTAAATTAATACTAAAAACATAAAGTTTAAAGTTTAACCCCTTAACCCTAGCAGATCAGTGTTTGTGCAGCTTCCAGGTGTGAATGTGTAACTGCGTTAATGAGCGTTACTGCAAAACAGAGCATTGCTCTCAGTGAAGCGCCCCCTGTATAAATACAGTGTGTACGCACATTAAAATGAACACAGAGGAAATAAAGAGGAACTGAACGTTGTACAGGAGCACACACTACACAAACACATTGTCCTCTGCGTTGAGTGGGAGGGCTGCGTGGGCTCGAGCAGCTTCACCCACAAGCTTAAGAGCTGCTACTCCACACTGACACATATTCTGTCTGCAGTTCAAAGAGGATCATGATATTAATACAAACAGTATCTGCAGAGATCCCAAAGCAACCCGATCCTAAACAATGTGAAGGAAAATTCACGTCTGACACTATGTTTTCTTTTTAACTTTTAAGGCCTAGTCCACACATACACGGGTATTTAGTAAACGTAGCGTTTAACAGCCTGTGTTACAAACTAGGGGCAAAAGTCATTGGTGTTTACCATGCTAACGTGTTTTTGGAACTTGACCTATACCAGGAACTAAAAGTCTGGGTATCTCTGCCTCCGCTGTATTGATTTTGACCATTATTTTTTTAATGTGTCTCGCCTATGACCTTTGTTGCAAGTTCTCCTCTCTCCCTTCATTTCCTGTCTGCCTCTACACTATCAACTGTCTCATGAAAATGCAACAAAGAAAAGAGGAAGGGCTATGCTGTGATTAAAGATAAATCAAATACTAAGAGAATAACCAAAAACAAAATGAGTAAGAACAAAAGAAAAAACAGGCGAAGTGAAGACGGAGAGGGAGTGAGACTCCTGACAGACACTGATGGTAACAGTAACAGATGGGCCGTCTGTATATTACAGCAGACATCTGCTCCTGAGCGTCACTGCTGACACTCTGCTGGTCAGTGTGTCTGTCACACTCAGGCCACTGCAGCTATTGTGTCAATATTTACACCGTGTGCTCGTCCGATCTTTTTAATATTGTATTATTTCATGTTAGCATGAAATGGGAAAGTTCTTTTTTTGGTATACTAACTGCTTAAACAAGAAACTAAGATGATTGGTTTGTGGTATATATATTATAGAATGTGTATGTAGTATGGAACCAGGATACAGCTAAAGAAAATATCACCACCTCCTCATGTTTTACTTATAATATGATATATTATTTGACGCATTAATTGCAAAATTAACAAAATGCTAGAGAAAACAAATGGAAGGAAAACTAAAATGAACATGTCTAAGACAACTGAGATATTACAAACATGTTGCCCAACTGCACAAATTATGTTTTTATAATTCATCACTGTCTGTACTCGTGTTTTTACTGCAGCACAGAGATACAAAGAAGGCATCATCTTACAAGCAGTCTGCTCTGGCTCTGGAGAGGTAGGCACTTACTGTACACACGCACACGCACGCACGCACGCACGCACGCACGCACGCACGCACGCACGCACGCACGCACGCACACACACACACACACACACACACACACACACACACACACACACACACACACACACACACACACACACACACACACACACAAGGTGCCCATCTCGAGCTGGGAGATGAGCACTGTGAGCACCCTTCTACCTAAAAAGCGCCCTTCTCTCCTCTGTGCTGCTGTAAAAGCATCACTTTGACTGGAGGAAGGACTGAACCTTGTTTTTTTTTACTTTTGTCTTTCTCCAGCCCCTGAGTGTGTCTTTTGTAATGAGAGCATCAGAAAGCTCAGAGTGCTCCAGGATTTGGGAGGTATAAGAGAAAACACTCTGTTGGGATTCATTTCATTTCACTGCACTTTCCTATCTGATATGAACTTAACGTAGGTAAAGAAATAGAGGAACTTTGTGCTGATAAAGTCATACCATCAAAGTTTAAACACAATAATAAGAATTTAATCAGAAAATTTGAAAAAAAGACACTTACAGAAGTCACTTGTATGGGTTGCTGTTAAAACAAGGGTACTTGTTTTCTTTGAAATCTTGCCAAAATAAACAGACTACTGAATATTGCTAAATTATGCTCAAAACCAATCAAGCAAACAGATTTAGGTTTAAACGTATTTCGTTTGCATGACCCTTCTCAAGGATAAGAGTCCTAACAACAGGGTTGCAGTGCACTGCAGAGGAAGCTTCTGTATAGTATCACTGTGAGACGCATTGAGGTCAGAAACTAGATGACGTGGAAGCCAGAGTTTTTGCTTTGTTTGCCTGTTTTAATGGAAACTACTGCATATACCAGTTTTAGCAGTAAGTAAAGCAGCAGATATTCATTTTAACTGTGGAAGGATATGAAAAGAATAGCCTGATATAATGTAAAACAACATGTCATGAGTACCAATGCGTCAGTACTAACTTCTCGTTTTTTCACAGTACTGCAGGTAGACAAACAGCGTCCCCTTGTTCCAGGGAAGATAGAAAATTTCCCTGATAATGCAACATTTTTAACAACAAATCCGTGTTGAAATTGGAAGAATTTGAAAAATTGGAGAGCTAGTAACGTTCACTATTAGCTACCGGTGGGCAGCACAGTCAAATTGGGCTAAATAATTCCATTGAGTTACATTATGATGCGTTTAAGATCTAATTAGTAAAGATTAGTTTTGGGCACAGGTTAATTATAACTTTATCATGATGTGTTCAAATTTAATCTTGTAATGCTTATTTTTGGCGAGAAACTTGTAGAGAATCATCAGGGATTAATAATGCATTTGCAAAAAACAGAATGCAAACGGTAATAAAGGAGTGTATGTTGAAATAAATGGGATCTATGGTTTTGTTTTGTGGAATTTCACCCCTCACATATTTCCAACCATATTTCCCCATAAACTTAATTTCCCCGTTTACGTTCCCCTGCTGCCGGTTACTTAACCATTCCTCGCTTTAACAAGAACTTTCTCGGTGGGTGAGTATTTGCCCACCGAGCCCCACTTCTCTGGAATAATCTCCCACTGCAAATTCTGAAAACACATCTTTTTTCTGTCAACTGTGATCTTTCCTAATTATATCGTCTGGGAACCAAAATCACTGACTTTTACCTAAATAACAAGGTTAGCTACCTCGATCCTGTTACGGATCTTTGTTTTTAAAATGACTAACCTTAACCTTGTTGTCATACAAACATTATGACATGTAGTGTGTGTGTGTATCTCTGTGTACTTTTCATGTAATATTGTGTGTTTTCTTCTCTGTTATTTTTCATCGACTTAAAGTAAAAGTAAAGTGTACAGAGATTCTCGGTAATGTGCACTTTGAAGGAACTGAAGTTGAAGTTGAAGTTGGAGCGGCAGAGTCGGCCTTCAGCTGTCTGCAGCTGGATTTACAATTCACTACTATGGAATCAAATACTGCAAGAAGTGCAACATCTCAAAAACGAATAAATCAGTGTATTTACTTAAATTATATAGTTTATCTAGCCAGCTTTTAGCAGAGAGCAACCACATAGTTTTTAAGAGGTCTACTACAGCCATGAAATCTGCTTTTTAATCCAAGGAGACTTCAGTCTTCTCTGTCTTTCTCAGCATCACTGTCCCAGTTCAGTTCAACTCTAAACTGGCATGCGAGCTGCATGAACGATGTTTCTAGAGTATCGAAATAAAACTGGAATTGATTGAAGGAGCATAAAAATATAACATCAGATCTTTGTCTCAGTTAACCATTTGCTCTCAGTGAGAGTGCTAGTGTCATCACTGCTCCATTGATGTTCTTACCGCACATACCTCCACACCCACCCACACACACAGTCCCTCATTTACGCACATACTTTCTCATATACTGCAGAGTCGGCACAAAACTGGAGGTCAAAGCTTAATGCACACAGGGCTTTATGAAGTGACGCAGTTGTATATGTAGTAATATGTCAAAAAGGGAAATGAGATAAGGGCACTAATGTGCATACATCATTTAGGTTTTGCCAACTCATTTGATTCACAAGAGCTTTTTAAAATGATTATTTACTTAGCTCTAGCAATGCCAATGGCTACAATACTACTACTGGTTCAGAGTCATGGGATCATCACTAAAAATCCAGTTCAGGACAGAAGACCTCCCATCAGCCTTAGCTCTAAATTTAGCAAAATGCAAATGGCTCATGGAAACATTAGCATGCTAAGATTCTAATGTTACCATATGCTGACCCTAACATGTATGCATGGTAACGTTTTGTATGTGACGTGCCACCCACATGCTTGACATTGTGAAATAAATGCTCCAACATCGAACTGTAAGTAACCAACACTAACGTCACTTAGCTATGTTTTAAAAGGAAAGGCTTACGTTAGCATGTCAGCTTAAAGCATGGCTGAGCCTAAGTGAGGCTGAGGCTTAAGCTGATGAAAGTTGAGCCAAATCTGACAATGCAAAGGATAAGATATCCAAAAATGCCCACTATACAGAAGATAAAGAAGGAAAACACACCTTCAGGTCAAACATCAATCCATTATTAGCAATTATTAGCAATGATATAAATAACTAAACTTGTTTCTCCGTCATCTATCCAACTATTTAGTTTTTGACACCCAGGACCACTAGTATTCAGTAGACACAACAAACCCTGGTTTCTCCAGATATGCTGGCTGTGTACAAACACCACAAGGAATCATATATGAGGAGAGGGGCAGCTAGACAACTGCTACAAACTCAAAACAACAGCTAAGACGCTGAGACAAAGGTTCAAATATTAATTAAAACATATGGCTTATTCACAGTCTATTCACCTAAAACTATTCTACTCTTTACGTGTGTGATACGACACAGAGAGAGTGGGCGATGGTGGGATCAGGGCCGCAGAGGCAGACATTGTTGTTCTTAATTAGGCCAATTAATTATCAAGCATAATGAGAGAGAAGGGGACAGGAATCAAAAGCCCATTGGATATAGGCTTGTGGAAGAAGCCATGTTCAGTGTGCACTCACACACTCCCCCACATACTCACATACACAAATAAACACAATCTGCTGCAACTGAGGCAAATCATCCGTAACAGCCAGCAGCTTCTATTCCGTCTAAATCACTGCAGAGTTACAGTACAGACATTACAGAATGACTAGGCACGTCTTTACAAGCAACACATCTCCTAAAGACATGCAGAGCACAGTTACAGGTGTGGTGGTGGTCTCGTGATCTAACTTACCAACTCGAAACCCTGGAGGCTTGTGAGTTCAATACCAGCAAGTTTCTCCAGGGGGTCTGTGCCTGTAGTTAGTTCACTGTGACGTCTGCTAAATGACAAATGTAATGTAAATGTGTGTTACATTGATGTGCAGCTCTGTACAGTTGCATCTGGGCATTAATCTTTCATCGTTGCACTCATTCTTTCATCCTTGTCAGTTTCATGTTATATCAGATCTACATATAATCACAGTTATTGATTAAACAATGCATTACACATTCAGAACACTGCAAACCTCAGCTTATTGGATTCATCCCTCTCCACTACACTACATTAACACCTGCTGTTGTAGGCTGAATCTCAGCAGTTTTCTCTCTCAGTTTTAAATCTTAACACATTTCTTCCCCCTAATTAAAGGAGAGAGAGAGAGAGAGAGAGAGAGAGAGAGAGAGAGAGAGAGAGAGAGAGAGAGAGAGAGAGAGAGAGAGAGAGAGAGAGAAGGGGTGTGAAGGAGGAATGACCTTCATACATGAGCTGTACGAAGAGGAGGGAAGACAAGGAGAAGGGAGAGATGATTGGACAGCTAGAGAGAGAAGTCGCTCCAGCTGCTGCCGGCCACTTGACGTCACAACAGAACACAGCACACAAGAAGCATCATAATCATCCAAAAAAGCTCTTTCACAAAGTTCCATCCTCTCAGACTCCCACAAGATGTCACACACTGACAAACACAGATGTGCTTGACGGTGTCTTGCACTAGGGTACACTGTCTATAGCTGAAAGTATTGGAGTATTTGTATTGGAGAATATAGTTACAGAACTTCTCCATTGTCCTGTGCTGTAAACGCTTTCTTGTCACAATTTCAGCTTTGCATCAATTCCAGAATCCCTTTGGAAGATCCCTATGGAGGTCAGTCCCTCTCTTCATTGGAGATCATGGCCTTGCTCTTCACAATGTTGAACTTGGTCTTTTAGTGTGAAAGCCCTGTGAGAATGCTTCACACAGTTTTTGTGTTAAGCTCCAAGGCACAGTACAAAACATTTACTTCATTTTGGTATGTACTTCCTTTAGAACGAAACATTAATCAGGGCGCATAAACTCACATGAAGCAAGAGGTGGTGTAACTGGGGGTGGGGTAGGGGGAGACATTTTGATCAAAACAGATCTGATTTGATAATGATGGACCTTGTAAGACCATGTGTCTCTCTAAGAGGATGAAGATATTTCCTGGTGTCTTGTCACAGATATTTGGATCCACCAGAGTAAAATGCGGATGTAGCCTTTGCTATTGACAAACCAACAGCAAGTGTCATGTTAAGCTTTGATCCTGATGTTAGCCTTTGGTTAGCTAGAAGCACTGCAGAGCTGGAATCTGCCTAGGACTTTAAGAGACAGACACTTTTAAGAGATCTTGTTGTAAAGAGTGCTTTCACTGAAGAGGGGGAGAAAAGGTGGACAAACAGGCCAAACTGTGCCAATGTCATCTGTAGCTACCAAAGATTATCTAAGATATTTAAGTAGTTTGAGCTATTATTCAGTTCCCTGGTTAAAGCTCTGCACTCTACACACTGAAATACAGATACACACTTACAGATGGCTGACGCTAACCTAAAAACAGGCAATGTGCTTCACACAGTCCTTCACGGCAGAGAGGTTCTTACCCGATTACATAAATAGACTGGGGACTCTCAGAGGACACCAGCAGAGAGACACAACCAGGACACAAGATGCAGAGTCTTTGGACAGGAAGTACCATCTACCAGTGAACAGGACCACAATCAGCTCTAAAACGCTGCAATAACAATTCACATGACTATTTACCTAACACATCCAGCCCAAAGATGTTTTCGTTGTATTAATATAAATCATGCAAATATATTAATTATAGGACCTCAGCCACAGCACAGTACAAAGGAATAGAACAATGTTTCTATCACTAGTCAGCAACTTGTACACATTCATATCAATACTGCCGTGACAAGATGCCAAATCCTATGAATGTTATCTTGCAAAACACTTTAAGTTGCTTAGCAACGGCCATGGAGCAGGCTTTTGGGGTGAAGCTGGAGTTGCTGTGACCACGAGAGCAGGACACACACCAACACACGTTACTGTACTTGTGAGG
Source organism: Cottoperca gobio (assembly GCF_900634415.1). Classification (NCBI taxonomy): domain Eukaryota; kingdom Metazoa; phylum Chordata; class Actinopteri; order Perciformes; family Bovichtidae; genus Cottoperca; species Cottoperca gobio. Next base: position 20,211,065 of record NC_041367.1, on the reverse strand, counting down.
ATCACATTATATATTCCTAACATCTAAACTTAATGTTATTCCTAATCCTAAAACTAAGTCTTGATCTTCAAACTGCTTTTTTATTGTGAGGCAAATAACATACATTCATCTGAAAACAAATAACTTCACTTAGCGATGGACTCCTTCATACATTAGACTCCATATTTGTAGAGGTCCAGGTGCACAGATCCTTTACAGACCACCTTTCAGACAACCAAGGCCATTTTTCAACTGTAGTCATGACAAAATATATATGAGAATAATGCATTCATAATCTCTATAAACAGATATCTGCCTATAATCCAGAATCTGCAGTCAACGGGAGAAAATGTTGCTAACAGAAGCGTTCTGGTTTCTGTTTGTAGTCCGAGTAATATTGACCAAAGAGGCGTAACCCACGGCTATAGTATGACGATCGTTGTCTCGTCTCAAGTTGCTAATCGGACTGGAAACAATGACTGGCGCATGGAAAAGGAAGTCTTGGGCGCTACACCTGAACCCCAGAAATATTGCCTGCTGCCCCCAGAGACTAAATCCTTGTCAGACCGATAACCGATGGGTTCTGAGATTGATGCATTTATATCAGTTTTCATCACACATGTATTCTTGCTTTGCAAATGTTTTTATTTTTCAATGTACAATATATTTAAATTATGCAAATACAAGAAACTAAAGTGTTTCTCCTCCTCCTTTTATCTGTCTCTGTCACTCTCTCGCTCCTCCTGTAAGCATTTTCCAGTAACCAAACTCTGCTTTCAGATAAGCACGTGACCTATGAATCTATAATGGAACCAGCCCGGCACTCTCAGGCTGCTCTCTCTACGTTATACACACACACACACACACACACACACCGACGTCACAGTGCCCACCATAGAAGAAGAAATACAGAGAAAAGGCTGGGTTCTTGGCAACAGGCTCACAGTAATTAGACATAATGAGCTGATTATAGGCCAGTAGTGGGTGAAGCTGCGTACCTGTATAGCCCTCAGCCACAGTGATGCAATACCTCGACTTCACTGCTTTACTTGAAGCTTTTCTGTTGCCGACTGTTCAAGACCGTTTCCACTGGACAAACATGTAACACTTGAAATTAGGAATCTCAGGAGCTTCCACTTTGAAAGAATTTTGTTTTTAATTCGTGTTGATTTTGTTTGTGTGAGTTACAAAAAATGGAAGAAAATATTAAAATGTGATGAAGTACAGTATAGTTATTTCAAACCATTTCTTAATTGAATTTACGGAACAATCACTGCATTGTGATATATACCATTAAAGTGATATATAAATGACATATTTCCTCCAGAAGAGAGTCAGTCCCCACAGACCCTCATGTTAAAAGGCCCAACTTTACAGCAGAAATAAACATGTTTATAGCCTGCTACAAAAAAAAACAGTTTTGGTCTCTATAGCTAATTTCCCTATTCATAAAAACTGTACTGGGAGGTGAAATCTTTTACATAACTCACCTGTTTAATTATATTAAGACCTGAAGTTATTAGAGGTGTGGCCGCTTTGAGTGACAGGTGGCTGCCGTTTCAGGCCGCTAACCGCTAGCTGTCTGCTTTGAGCTTTATAATGGCTCTTCGGAAACCTATGGGTGATGTCACTGATACTGCGCCATCATATGATACTGCGCCATCATATGATATCAGGCTATCGTCTGAACTAGAGCTGCAACCAATAATTATTTTCATTATTGACGAAAACGTCAGGAAATAGTGAAAAATCACAGCTCAGAGTGAACAGTCCAAAACCCAAATAATTCCAGTTTACTGTAATGTAAGACAAGGAAAAGCAGCAAATTCTCCCATTTAGGAAGCTACATCAGATTGTTGGCATTTCGTAAATGTTAAATGAATCAGCTGTCGTCTCAACCGCGTCAAAGGAAGTCTTAAAGCATGTGCACAGATAACACATAACGTAGTGTTGAGCATTGGCTCTATAAATCTGCTCCCACCAGGGAATTCTGTGTCCGCCCTGCCCAGGATCAGACTGCAGAGGATCAAGTCAACTGTAGGCACCATCATAGTAAGATGAGTCTTAATGACTGAAATACACTCAGTATAGCAATAGTTCATGTTTCAGATAGTAGCACAAGTACTAAGCTTTAAGATAATAAATGTAGTGTGCGTTTGATGTTTCTTCGCCAGATTTACAGTAGTTCTTTGGCTCTCAGAACAGATTATACCATACACTCTACACAGATAAGATTGCAGCCTGCTAACTTCACAGGTTTGATTTTCTACAACAGCCCATATGGATTCATCATCATCATCCATGTGTCCTGTCAAAACACTTTCCGCAGCCACTCACTGTTACTCACTCTGAATACTGTACCAATAACAGGCACAGCGAGACTGCTGACTGCTATCCATCAACATAGTCTGATGACCTGCAACACATTCAGCCCAGCAGAAGGATGAGCATGGAGGGCAATTAGAGACTAGGTTTGCTGTCCGTTTATAACCCATCAGATCGCTCTGTTCACAAGGTGGAAAAATCCTCCATGTGCCCAGAGCACTCTCAAACTATCTCAACTAACTATTACACAATCAAACCCTGCTGGCACAAAGACTGAAAATGCATCATTTATGTATTTTTCTCGACCTTTGCCTGAAATGAAGTTTATTTTTGATGTAAGTACACAATTCTTGATCATTTAATAGAAAAAGAGTTAATGTTTTCTGGGGGTCATTACATTTAATGAGCATCAGGTCTCAGGTTTCAGGCCAGGCGATTAAACTAGAGAAATCTATTGACAACATAGATAGCAACATAACATCTACGGCCATCTGTAGTATTATAACACGAGAAAATGTCATTCAATTATCGCCTTCACTGCCTCTCACAGGCCAAACACAGAGGCACTGCACACAACACTATGTGAGACTTTGCCTTAAGTAGGATAACAAATCAGTGATGAGTTACAGGCGGCCTGAGGGAATGTGGCACTGAACTAGAGTTACACTGACCGGTACTGATTTTACACATCTAGATCCACGAGTCAGAGGTGTGAACACAACAGGCCAAAGTCAACCCAGTGAAACCTGGACGTGCAGCTGGGGAAACACTGGCTAACCCAATTTTGTCTGCGACGACTGCAGCTTTACACAAGAGGCTGATGTGCTGTATAAATCTCTTTAATATGAAACAGATCTTATCAGAGCACAGAGCACTGTTGAAGGTTACGGCGCTCCCCTCTCTATATAAAACCCCTCTGTAATACTTTCTGCCCTGGGTTTGGTACGCTTTAATTAATTAACGCATTAGTTTTTAATACAAGGACTATTGTTTAAAACAGTTACACATTTGACATTGGGTAACTCAAAGGCAACTTTGATGATTGAGGTGCAAGCTGTGTTTACACCAGTGATGCCTGTCTGAAGGGAGACATTTCTCTTTAAATTATACATTTTCAAAAGATAAACTATATTTGACAGCTGCTATTCATCTCTCCAAACAGCTAATATAACCACTTATTATAGTCCGATAAAATCAACATTGTTTTCTCTGCTATGCATTAGCGCAGTAAGCTAGTGAAACAAATGTATCAGGGTCTCCATGCCCTACATACCTATAGGAGGTATACACTTGATGAGTATAGACTTTATCTCTGCAGACAGTTAAACATAAAATAGAAATGTGGTATAACGCTGTGCCACAAAGATGTCTAGTATTCAGCACTTTCATATGTGACTGTTCAAAGAAACATATGACAACAAGCAAAGCTTCAAGGATGCCAAATTTAAATGTTAATTCATTTTGTCAAGGAGAATATTGACGTCTGCCAAACACAGACATTCTTCAACAACAAAAAGGCAAAGTCATACTTTAAGAAGAGCGCATATTATGACATGCAGCTGAGTGGCCCAAATCCATACAAACCCCGCCAACTTTCAAGCAAGGTTTTAAAAAAGTACCAAAACTGTATCTGTGTAAAAGGAAAACTCTGCCATTCAGGGACCAGCAGCACTCACCTTTTCAATTTTGTCCAGCCATTCCTTATTCTGGGCCAACTCTGCCATGAAGGCCTGGTGCTTCAGCCATTTCTTATGAAGCTTCTGGGTCTCGTCTCGGCTGCTGTCCCTCGCCATCAGCATCTTCTCACACACCCAGTCCCCCAGCTGTATGAGAGAGCGAGAGAGAGAGAGAGAGAGAGAGAGAGAGAGAGAGAGAGGTGTCAATACTGATTCCTTATTTAAAAAACATTTGGATACACCAAAACACTCTCACACACACTAGGTGCAGGCTAAAATTGTGTCCAGTTCATAAGAGAAACATATGCTTGATTGCATAAGAGACACACACACACACACACACACACACACACACACACACACACACACACACACACACACACTTACACTACATTATCATAATACACACATTCATTAGCTTCTGGAAACAGGATAGAGTGTACTGTAGATAAACCCACCAGCGACTCATACAGTGGGAAATACAAGGTCAAACACACAGACATGAATGTTTAATGACGCACAGCAGGCACATGTCGGCAGACACACGTGTACCAACAAGCATGGCGGCAAGAATTCACATGTACACACAACACAGCAGATCCACAGCCTCAACACACACATAGCAAACACATACAGTAAACAACCCCCCACACATCCACTGTCCATCAAAGAGTGAAATGCACATTTTGCACAGACTGTGTCTGTGTGAGGCAAACACACAGTGAGAACAGCTCACGCCTGCGCTGACAGCATCACCGAATATTCAGGTCAGCATCAGGACCCTCGTTACTCCGTCATCAACATCCTCACACCGGCATGCAACACAGTTCCACCTGCACCTCCGACCCTCTCTCCTAACTCAACTGTAAAGCGAATAACTCATTTACCGGCAGCGTTTAACGGGAACAGCCCATGGGATTGTGGCAGCTGCAGACAGCCGCTGGTATCCTCATCCTCGCCGGTCTGCCGTCACACACATGCAAAGACGCTCTTCACCGCAGAGCCAGATGGAGAGAGAATGAGGAGAGGAGAGGAAAGAGAGAGCTATAGAGAAAGAAAGACGCGTTTTCTGGAGAGCTGAACACGAGACAGCCACACAAAAGGTGTGCTGAGAGGAAAATGCCAAGCAGGAGGGTAAATAACAACAATACGGGAGGCTGAGGAGACAGACTGAGACTTCAAACTGAGGCTGCGCTCCTCTCTCTCTCTTTCTCTCTCTCTCTTTCTCTCTCTCTACTTGCTATGTTGTTGAAGATTCGCTGTACGCTCAACCAGGAGAGAGAGGAGGGGCGGGGGTGGATCAGTGACGAGCGAGAGGGCAAGAATGAGGAGGATTTGAGAGAAGAAGAAAAAAAATCATCCTCCCCAAAACAATAAAATGGCAGGCAGCCGAGCCAGTGCATGGGAGCCCCTCCCCTGCCTCACACCTTCAGCATGTGGGAGAGTGAGTGAGTGAGTGATAGGCTGAGTGAGTGAGCAGGCTGCCTAGCTGGTTGGGGTGGAGGAGGAGGAGGAGGAGGAGGAGGAGGAGGAGGAGGAGGAGGAGGGGAGAGGGAGGAGTGAAAGACTGGGATTGGGATTTTTGGAGTGGGGTGTAGGGGATGCAGGCAGCGCCTCCAGGCTCACCGGTCACGGATAATGATGCTGCGCTGGAGGAGGTGGAGGGGGAGGTGGGATTTAAAGGGTGTCAAAGCAGGAGGATGAATGTGAAAGGAAAGAAAAACTGAAAATCAGGAGAAGAGGTTTTTTGGGGGGGATTGAAGCACGCCGGTTACAACCGAGCTCACGACTTCTCTATAGCTGCTTTTGTTTTATCCTTCCCCGCCCGCACTCCACACTCCACCCCCCTCTACCATCCCTCTCTTCCTCTCTGCAGCAGTCCCAGGCAGCTGTACTCTCTGCCTCTCCAGCTTGCATGACTCTGCTGCAGTGGTAAAGCAGAGAGAAGAGAGATAGAGAGAGACACACACAGTCGAAGTATGGACAGAGGAAAAGAGAAAGAAAAGAAATGAAGTAATAGTGGGACGAGAGAGAGAGACAGGTAGTAGAGGATTGGACAGATTAGTGATTTATCCTGGATGATGCATTTGTAGTTTGATAGATATACGGCTCCCTTCCCTTATAAGGACAAAGGTTGTTATGTTTGTCACCTCTTCCTGGCGCTAGCACACCCAATCGCACACAGTACAGACAAGTAAGGACATGCCAGCTGACATGAGTAAACACTCCTCACATGTACACACATACTGTACATGCAGACGCAAACAGGAGTGTGTGCACTCATAAGGATTGCACAAACACATGTGCATGAACACAGGCTCTCTCTCACACACACACACACACACACACACACACACACACACACACACACAGACACACACACATCTACAGCTCCCATGACTGCAGAGGTCATGGAGAGTCACAGCCTGATGCCCCCTTGAGACTTTAAATGAATTAAATGAGGGTAGAGGAGGAGAGAGGGAGTGTGTGAGTGTGTGTTAGGGGGTGGGGCAGTGGAGTATGAATGAGAATGAATGAGGGAGGGGGAGGAGGAGAAGTATGTCTGACGTAGGAGGGGAAGAAAAGGACAGAGAAGAAGAGGGAGAGGGCGAATCATAGCCTCATCATCATCAGTCCGGGACAAATGCTTGTCCACTGCACATATGAATGAAACATTTTTTTTTTTAAAGGATTTTTAAGTCCTGACAAAACATATATTTGACTCTGTATCCCAAAAAGAGGTCCTAACACCGTTTATCCTCAGCACAAGGCACAAATCCATAATATGTGACCTGACGGAAGAAAAGCTAAAACAGGCTGAAAACTGCGCAGAGGGACTTTTGCATGTGTTACATCTATTATATAGAGACACATTGTGTTCAACAATGCAGCCTTTGGGCATACACCTGCTCCCTTCCTGAAACAGACGGACAGTGAATCCGGGTAAAAAAGCTACAGAATGATCCCTAACGGAGTTCACCTCTTCAATAAAGTCCTGAAGATGGAGTTGTACTGTAGATAAAGAGGAACATACAGGTTGAAAGGGGACTTATATAGATGATATAACACAAACCAGCGTCACAACAAGCATCGCCACAAATTCCAACACCAACTTGCATTTGGTTACAAGAATTGTGTCCAATTACCAAGTTTAATATTATTGAGCCCGGAATACGGTGAACCTTGTTAGTCCACTGATGACTTCCTATAGGCACCTCCTGCACTTATGGTCAGTTTATCCCCGAATTCTGCCACACGTATATCTGCAGTGTGTTCTGAGAGGATTTTAGTTGAAGTTTAAGTTGAACCAATATGACATTTCCATCACCAAGACAATAAAACAATAAGTTCTTAGTACCAAAGGCTGTTCTGAAGCAGCAGTGTGTGTTGCTCTGAAATCTACCTTAAGTTACTACAAGGATTTTTTAACTGCTTATGAAAAAGTCTCAATTTTAATACCGATGCCTCTATATAACTTACATAAGCAAACGAGGCCATCAGCGAGAAGATTGGTTATTTCTATATATTTATTCTTAATGCCTGTGTTCGGGTCAGATTATCTGCAAAATCAGACGAAACGAGTTACGGCACGTAGACCGAAAGAGCCTGTTTACATTTTCACAGGCAAAGTTTGGCAGTGAGTACATTAGCCAGCTAAAAGGAAGCAGGAGGATATTTTTCTTTTGTATTTTCAGAAATCTACTTGCCCTAAATCAATTTTTACTTGCCACTATATACATTTGTTCTATTATCAAATAACAACAAAGACTAAAGTTAATTGTCATTTTTATCTTTATTTAAGTAAATGAATCTGGAGTTTTGCCCACATCCTCTTACGCCACCTAACTAAAATCAAGTTTCCAGGATAATTGAAAAGCTTGCTTGCGCTTCAGCTCATAAACTTTGTCTTTACCCACCTCAATTTTCTCACGGGTTCCCGATGGGTACAGCGCATGTGCAACTATTAACAGAGATGAGAAGAAAGCAAGATGGTTCACTCCTTAGCTACTTCCATTATCAGCTCCGCAAAAAAATATGTTTTTAAAAAACTTTCTACCACTTGCTGATTGGGCAAGCAAGTTGCTAGTTTTACTATCCCGACGTCAACCAATCAATCAAATGTTATTTATTTAGCCAGATATTACACATTTGTCTAAGGGGACTTCACAATATGTACATGATACGAAACCCTTGCCTTTTGCAGCGGACAATTAACACTATACAAAGAACCTCCATTAATGTGGCATTTTACTGCAAGCAGGCAATCCTCTTTGTTGATGATTGAAATACATTGTGAGACGTGGTTTACATCAATACATGAATTTACGCTGGTGGATAAAACATAGCTAGCTAACGCTTTGGCTAACTTTAGTTGAATGAAGCTGTTGCATTTGTCGAGCAAAGCCAGCACTGCAAAGATTTCTGTGATTATGAGCAAGATTGCACGAGGTTTAGAAGCTAGATCACTGAAGTGAGCCGCCAAAATCAACACAAAATGAAAGTCGCTTTAAGACCAGACCAAAGATTATAAACTGTAGAAGATCATTTTGTGTCCAGCCAAAATATCTGATGGTATAAAGCTCAGTGTAAATGTTTTGGAGAGTGGATGGAAAGCAGCAGTGAGAAGCAGGAAACAGAAGGATGCAGCACGGACCGAACAGAAGAACACACCCTGGCAGCAGAGAGCTCAGGTTCCTACCAACTGACGCAATGTCACTGGCCCACTGTAGGAAGCACACACACACACACACACACACCACACACACAGACACACACACACACACACCACACACACAGACACACACACACGGATACACACACACAGTCGGTGGAAGACTCCTCATGCATACTGTATTTCTACAGACACGCATACCACATATGAGCAGACAGATATATATACAGTATGGCTGACCCACGCACACACACCTATACACACACACACACACACACACACACACACACACACACACACACACACACACACACACACGTGTACACATTGAGATACACTCTTCCTCCTTTGAATTAGTGATGAGGAGCTGTGCTGCTGAATTATTCAGTAGAGCCAAAGAGAGAAAGTTGCTGAAACTAAACAAGGTTTTGGCCCAGAAAGAAGCCTGTGACTCTGCAGGGTGAGAGAGCAAAAACTGCAGTAGCGAGCAGAGGTGAGCCGTGTGCAACGCAACTGGACATGCATGAGTGGACCATGTCAATGAGAGCTTTTAACAAAACCCATTGGGATTAAATCCTAAACTAATGTATGCATGTTTTTGCAGTTCAGTAAATCAGTATGTATGGTTCTGGTGTAGCTTTGAATATAAGGAACAAATACTAAACTGAAGGAAAATGAAATAAACACTCATTATCATGTATGTGCTGTCAGATTTACTGATGTAGATCATCATCTTATGACAAACGGCTTTAATAATTAAGTGAAGTGATTCCATTTCAAACTATATACAAGCTGGTTGGAACTTTGTCATTACGACACTGGCAGTAATTGACAAATCTTAGTGTTTCCATTTCCATTTAAATTTAAAATTGTTGTTACTTGGGACTGCTAATTCAAACCCCGTATATTTGGCTTATTTTCCAACATCCATTTAATGTTTTGAGTATTGGTCATTGCCAGGATATCTTAACCACATAACACAACATAAGTGATAAAAACCTTTGAAATAAAGATTTCTCGCGCTGCCACTAGAGGCTGCCAAAATATAAAGCTGGCTGTAACAAAAAGGAACAAAGAGATGATCCTCCCTTTATCTTTTCCTGTGAAAATGCTCTTTAACCGATTAAATACATGACTCCTGCCCCAGTGAGTTCAACCAGTACACCCAGCATGCTCTCCTCTCCTACCTCAAGACAGTCCTGAAGAAACCTCTGAAGTTCCCACTGGTCGTTCAGTTTGTCCAGCCACTGCTGGGCCAGCTCTCTGTTCTGGTTTCCCCTGAAAGAGAGAGGGACAGGACATTTAGTGACAAATCACAATAACTAAAAATGAACAAAACTATAACATATCTAGCCGTATCTATTTATATATTTATACGTATATCTATCTTTGCTTATCTTTACACTTCCCAGATAACTCATTGTCTGACCGTAATATGACTAAAATTCCCAACATACAAGCATTTTAAATGCCTGCTGATGGTCGCCTGATATTTGTTTTTGTAGATCAAAGCAAACAAGACCAGTTATCATTTGTACCTGTAAAAAAAAACCTTAATTGACGTAATAACTGTGAAGTGATTTATTACAGAACCACAATGTGACACCCTAAAATAATTATGTTGCACTATGCTCATTTATTTGTCCCCATAGGAGAAAGACAAATGTCCAATGAGTTAATTCATGTAAATGAAATCTAAAAACCATATGGTTCTTCACATTGCTATTGTTGGACACATGCACACACAGAAATCCCAACCCCCACCCAACACACACACACACACGCACACGCACACACACGTGCACGCACACACACACACACACACACACACACACACACACACACACACACACACACACACACACACACCACCACTTCAGCTATCACACAGATTTCATGGTCAGGTGTCAGTTGTAGACGAAACAGACCGGGCTCTGTTTTCTGTGCTTGGTTTCATTTACACTTGGGGGTCCCTTCTCTTCAAATTCTTTAGCTGCTATTATTCTTTTTAATATTGTTGCATTGTGTCCGGACAGCTGCTTACTTCTTTGTGCTTTACAATCAGCTCAACATACAGCTAGGACAGTGCAGCTGCAGTTGTTACTCCCTTTGAACAGAACGAGCATGAACTGTTGACTGCAACAACCTGAAACTTCTGGAAGAATTTCATCTTAAATGGAGATAGCTAACAGTTAATAAAGGAAAAAATAAATCTGAGTGTTTTTTCCAGCCACTAAGTAGTCTATCTGTGTTTTCTGCTTAAATGTTTAAAATGTTAGAAAAACACCCCAGAATATATAATATTTTCTGCTCCTTTTCATTCAGCATGAAAACAATTTCCACAGAGATAATCCATCACCGTATACAAAAAGACTCTTCTCTGATATGCTCAAACTGTATATTTATTTATTTATTTATTTAATTAAGCTTTAATTCATTTGTCCTGTTATCATGTTTTTCATTGAATCACAGTTGAAGCCTTTGTTTTACTTTGTGCATTTTAAATCTTCCATATCTTTCTGCTGGGAGGCATTAAACTCGTTAAGATTAAGATTTGAGTCTGTGCGGATTACACTGCAGCTCTAACGCACTATTATTGGAAAGCATATGTTCTTTTTGTCACAAATTCTATATGCCACATGCTCACACTCAGTGAACAACATCTTTAAGAAAGTCACAAAGCACAAAACTGAATCTAAATGAACCTTTGGAAGCTTTATAGATAGCTTTCATGCTTCTTGATGAAGTAAATATATTATATATATTATAAATATCTATATATATATAAATATATATATATAGTGTCTTCTGCTCCAGAGCTTTGGCCTCAAATTAGTCTAATCCAAGTAATTGTATTTATTACTCTTCATAGATCTTTTATTTGTTCTGTTTGTATGTGGTACCTGTTGGCGAGGGTGTCGATGCGCTCCTTGATGCGTTCAGAGTAGATGTTGCTCTGGCTGATCAGACTCTCTCCAGCCTCGATCACAGCTTTGATCCTGTGCAGATTCAGCTCCATGGTGGTGGTGAAGTCCTTGTGTTTCTTTATGGCGGCTTCGACTGTTTCCACCGTGGTGGGCAGCTCCACGTGAGCGAGGGCCGACTCCTGCAACATGAAGTTGGGAACAGTAAGAAGATTTCTTGATTCAGGAACTGATTAAGTGAAGTCACGAGATAAAAAGAAAATAGAAGAATAAAATAGAATAGAAATAGAAACAGAAAGATTACGGAAGAGCACAGAGTAGATTAGAGCGAGTCTTAAAATGTCGGCCTTATTTCTAAAAATACCTATCTACTAAACCATACGACGAAAAAATCATTTTTGGCCAATTTTACTTTTCAACACTCTGTTTTGATTGTCAAACCGACCAATACATTGTGATTAGTTGATCCAAAGATTATCCATTAAGTAACTTTCGAACATCCCAACGTGCTGCTTCTCTCTCTCTGTGACATAACTGCATATCTTTAGGTTTTGGACTGTTAGTTGGACAAAAACAAACTTTAAGAAATTGTGTAATTGTTGTCATTTAAAAGACTAAATGATGATTCAACTAGTCTATTCAATATTTATTTAGCATTTTCCCTTTAATGAGAAGGTAGCAGCACTATTCCTAAAAACTAAAGCTGTTTACATCGTTTTTGTTCGATCAATCACAAAAAAATGTTTGAAACAACAACTCAAACAATCAACATCATTACAAATGTACGTGGCCTCTGGACACGCAGAGAATAAGGAACCACTGCAGAAACAACAGGGAGAGGCAGACGGAGGTCTACGGTCTGGAACGTCTTTGATACTTATTGAAGAAGAAATGCTGCTCTAAATCACCCCCCCGGGCTAATAAGGAGCGCTGGTCCCCACACAGACACACACACGCGCACACGCACGCACACGCACACACACACAGGAGTGAAGGGCAGCTCTGCCTGTGACATTTCAGATTAGAAGAAACAAACCTCAGCATGTGATACTGAGATTAAATACAGCAATGCAGACTGAAGAGCCTGGTCTGACTGTTGGTTCGTACTTCATCACACAGGATAGTCTGTAGAGATGGAAATGTGCTGAAATCTTATTTAGCCTATATGGCGATATAGTGAAATTGGGAATTTAAAAATACCTGGACACATTATAAAAGACAATAGATAATCATCATTCAGCTGACAATGTCAAAATAGTAAATCTTACTTTCTGTTATTTCAGTCTGTGCTGATCGCTGCTTAAACTGCCCACAATCCTCGTGTGAAAATGTGATATTACTTTAAACACTGCACTTTAATTCTGATGATAATTATTCATGCCACAAAAATGTTCGTCCTAATATTTGCAACATCGTATTTTGTTAATGTAAACCGAGGTATGATCTTTGCAAACCAAATACGGGCATAGTCGACTAAACTTACCCAATAAGAAGCAAGTATAATTTACACATACAGTACGTAGATACCATCATACTCTATGTTAACACACTGACACACACATACACAGGAGGACAGCTCCTACACTTTATCATGAAGCCACACTGTAGATCTAGAGTTACTGGAGGCTGCTGCTTCAACAGCTCCTGCTCCAATATCACCTGCTGACACATACACACACACACACACACACACACACACACACACACACACACACACACACACACACTCTCTCTCTCTCTCTCTCTCTCTCTCTCAGCCGACCACACCCAGTCCAGTCGACACTCTACTGCAGTCAGAAGGCAACATTTGGTCTCTTCAGCTGTGTTCATGAAGGCACCAGAATGGGAAAGTGATGTGATTTAACTGAACCGATGATGTTCTCACCATCATTATCAAGTGAACCGACTAAAGGAGCGAGTTTTACCCATATGAAGGTTTGTCGGTTGTTGACCTCACATTGCATCTTAATGTATATAAAAGTGTAACATGCAAGACTTTGCTTCCCTATAACATACTGTATGTATGTACATTTCTATTTCTGCCCCAAAATATTTTAAAAACAGAATGATTTTAATTCACCATTTTGCTCCTTCTGGTCTGCCACCATCAAAACAGAGATGATTAAAAGGGAACTACAATTCCAGCCTCGTGGTTGTTTGCCTCCGCCAACCTGTCAAGTTGCACTTTACATACAAGTTTGTCTAAAATGTGTGAGAAATAGTCATAATTCTCACATGAATTTTTGAGGTATGGCCAGAAAATGTTTGACTTTTGACCACCAAATTCTAATCAGTTCATCCCTGGATCTAAGAGGATGTTTGCGCCAAATTTGAAGAAATTCCCTCAAGGCGTTCCTGAGGTATTGCATTCACGAGAATGGGACTGCCGACAGAGAACTTGGTAAAATGAGGCCTCCGTCCTCGGCTGTCGCCGTTATACCAACTGACGTTAGCCATCCTGAAGCAAAGCCGCTGAGTTAGCTAAAAAAAAGCTCCTTGTAAACTCCGACCACCTGCTCAGTCTTCGTTTGTCTCACCTGGTTGTTGAGGAAGGACTCGGCCTGTTTGACATCTCGCAGGAACAGATGGAAAATGTGAGCCTGGACCAGAACTTCTCTCCTGCTCTCCCACATCTCCAGCAGTTTGTTCCAGCCGACATCGAGCTTCTGGAGCCACTGCTGCAGGGCGGCCTGAGGAAGAGGAGCCTCATCGGACTCCAGCAGCTCGTTCATGGCCTGCAGGCGCTCGTAGTCCTCTTCATACCTGCATGGAAAAAGACAGCAACGCAATTAGTTATTCTCTGAACACCTGATGTGTTTTAAAGACCTTTTTGAGGAAGATATGTTCAAATGTTAAAAACAAGAATAGGCCTTTTTATGTCCTCAGCAACCCACCGTCCAATCTCCTCCTTCAGGGCAGCGTGTTTGTTGATGAGTTTCTCGGCCTCTTCTAGGTTGTTGGGCAGCTGGTCTGAGGCGGCGGCCGTCTGCGTCTGGACCAACCAGGTGAGGAAAGAGTCCAGGTCCTGACAGTCGGGGGAGGAACATGATTTACATTTAACCAATTCTATTGTTGGTCTACAGTACAGAAGTTTGTGCAGACTCATATTTTGGGTTTTCTGCATCGGAAAGTTCCTTTCATCTTGCAAAGTGAAATTTAAAGGCATATCCTGAGATACTTCCGGATTGTCAGTTGTGTCGAGATGCTCCAGCTTAGCTTGCCGCAGATACAGGTTATTCGTACTAAGATTTACTTCCTAAAGCAACTCATTTCTCCACCACGACTTTTTCAATGTCTGTTTATGTCTGGAGAATTTAAACCCAGCCTCTCACACATTCTGATTTGTTGGCTGATAGATTTGTGATCGACGTCTCTTGCACTTGAACCTTTTTCAACCTTTAAAGAGGCAGAGACGGTTTCCATTGCTCTAGAACACAAAATTACCAGAGCATTATGTGTCTGCATGGGTTGCTGATCAATACCAGTGATGGAATTATTACTGAAGTGCTGAAGTTTCTTTGGCTCAAAACAATAACTAACTCAAATCAACAATGTCATTTTACATTGTTTAGCTCATTTGTTTTAAACATTATTTAATTGGTTATGTCAGTTACATGCCAGAATCACTGGCGTAAGATGCGGCGTCGATATGTAAAGTCAATCTCTAAGAATAGTGAGTGATAGATTTCTTCCTGATGCATGAACTATCTCTGAGTACCTGAATGAAGCTCTGCAGCCTGCTAGCCACCGTCAGCGAGTCCTCACAGCCCTGCAGGGTGCATTTCAGCTCCTCCCACTCCACACTGATGCCATCAAACGGAACGAGAACCTCCATGGCCCGACCAGGGTGGGCGGTGGCCATATGCTCCGCCTCTTCCTACATGACATTATGGTGGAGCCTTTAATGCGGTATAATACAACCTGCGTATAAAATCATCTTAACCTCCATTAAATACTTTTGTGGTTCCTCACACTCACTGATTTGTTGAAAATTGAAAATGTGTTGTTTATTTATTGGACTAAATGCCCACTATGCTACTATCTATTACCATTACTGATGCATTCTAACATTTCCTGCAGCACCAACAGTGTTTTTTTGTAGTTCTTTTTATATAAATAAAGTAAACAGTTAGGTAACATTAACAATTATACCTGTCACATTATCTAAACTGTTTTTTATTTACTGTATATTGAAAACCTCAGTTGAAACCTTAAATAATGTCTTTCTTTAACGTTTGTACAAAGTATTTTCCCATAATTCCCTACCTGGAGATGCAGTAGTTTGGGCTCCAGGACAGACAGGGCCCCCTCCATGGTGGAGAGGCGTCTCTGCAGAGCCATGACTCCTCCCAGGTCGCTGCCCATGTACTGAGTGGCGTCGATGGCTTTTCTCTTGTCCTGGATCTGGGACTTGATCTCGGCACACTCCAGCAGGTAGTTCTGCAGGCGTAACATGGAGTCCAGCTGACCTTTCTTCTGCTCAACCAGCTCCACAATGCTGTTCCACCTGGTACCATTAGACGGACAGGATAGAGCAATGCTGAAAGTGAGTGTGGTTCCTAAAGCAGCAATAACTTTCTTCCTTCATACAGAGATATACGTTTTGGAAAAGCATAAACTGTAGGAGTACCGGGCTATGATTACAGCCCTCTATTGTTCCGGGTCAAAAGATCTGCTGCAAAACCTCAACAGACAAGTCAAGCAGCAGATGTAATCTAAAACAAAGAATGCACCAACTGAGAATATCCGAGCTGATGGGGTTGAAACCAAAAGTCAAAGTTAGATCTGGTGCTGATATGAAAGTTCTTGTTAAGAGGGATATTTTTGTTTTTGTCTGCTCAGTCAACTGAGATGTAATTGTGAGTAAAAGATTCATATTTTGATGACCTGATGTGACTTGATATGAACTGTGGTTATTCATGGGAGACAGTTGATTGCGTTTGCTCTCTGCTCTGGTTTCAGCCCAGGACATGTCTGCTCACCATATCGTCATACAATATGTTCTCCTGATTCTGCTCCAGACCAGCACGTCTCAATACACACCCATTCAGCCAAGAAACAAACACACACACACACACACACACACACAGCTCCTTGTGACTGTAATGAGGTAATGGCAGAGTAGCTGAGAGGCAGACAGAGCTCTCTGCAGGCAGGCAGGAAAACAGCTCGAGGACACTGACCTCAGAGCTGCAAAGTCATCTCATATATGCTGATTGTTGGGGGGTATGTGTGTGTGACGGGGGTATATAACATGTGTATGTATGTATACAGGGAAGCAGTAATGGATAAGCACACAAAGAATGATTTGCTTTATGTATTTATGTATGAAATAAAGGATAACAATGAATGTTAAGGAACAGAACACTTGATGATGTTCAGTCAAAATGCTAACTATAAAAACAAAATAATATTTACATACTGTAATAATGCAATATTGTAAGATGCAAAAACTGTGTAAAAGTTGCTTAAACCTGGGTGGCTCCGTCATTTCCTTCGTCTAACTGTTGTTGCGAGCTTTTAAACTATGTTTGAGTCATTAATTAGGTAGAAAATGTAAAGACGAAGGATGAAACTGACTGAATCCTTTTGGAATATGAGGGAAAATGTCAACCTTTCCATAATATATATTTCATATATTATCTCTATCCATTCATCAATGGTGGGTGGCTCTGATTTTAGCCACTTCTTGGTGAAAGCCTTTTTGCTTGCTGGCGGAAGTATTTCTAATTTTCTTATCATTGATATCAGGACAGCAAACACATTATGCAGATAAGGTCCTAAAATTGAAACCACATTTTAATAAGTAATACCAAAGAAGGCGATGAGATTTGTGTTTGTTTTTATTTTTGCTCTCGGCTGGCTTCGCCTTGACTGAGGCAGCCAGCACAGATGGCCGCCCTGAGACCAACACTATGTGCCAAGGTCACAAGACTCGTAGACACCCGGCCGTCATGGACCCTGCTGCCAGACGTAACAGTGGTCAGTGAATATGACTGAGACCCATCCTATCACACGGTCGACCTGGCCGGATGTTAGCGTAAATAACTGTGTCGGCCAAACAGACAGAGAGAGACTTGTGCAGACACTTGGAAGAGAACCACGCTGCTATTTTACATTAACATCTCGGAGACTGAACTCATTCTCTACGAAGATGAAAGAGCAGGTACAGTAGGAGTTCAGCCTTTTACTAAGACGGCGAGTGACAGGACACGAGGCGCTCGTCAAAAGACAATTACAAAACATTCACTCTGCAAACAAAAAGAATTTCGAGAGTACGAGTTCCCCTGAATAATTTGGGATGTCTCTTTTCTCTCTGCGTGTCAGTCCGCCTCCCTCTCCTCCCACCTACTCCTCCTCACTCCCGGGAGTGAATGTGTCTCTCCACACACAGTACAGTACATGAACATTATTAAATTCATTTCTGGAAGACTTTCATTTACTAAACCTTGTCTTTCAGCAGCATATCCTCCATGCTCTTTAAGTGTGTCAGTGCCTTGCTTATGAACACTTGGGCAGAAGCAAACACTAGTTAATAAAGATTTCTGTTAGCACTGATCTGATGGCCAAGCAATGCCAGTGACCCTGTAACGTCTGTGTTAGTGAGCGTAAAAAGACCCGGCTAGTGTGTTAATATTTTAACGCAAATGTTGTCGCTGTGCGTATAGGGTTAGTAGATGTAGTTAGTATTGCTGTGTAGTGCTTTGCTGACATTGTTATTATTAATAGTTTGCTTTGAATCCGCACACATCGAGATGACTGATTGGTCTGGCATCGTGACATGAAACAGCGGTTTATCAGAAAAAAAGAAACATTGAGCCAATCAGCGCCACGGGGCGGGGCTAATGTCATTGTCAATCTGTGCACCGTAGACGGCATTATCGCCTGACATCATACAGTAGTGTGTTTCTATTTCGCTCGCCTCCACTGTTTGCCTGATATCAGACAGAATTTTCAACTCGTTACAAACGCTCTAGTGATTCCCAAGGAAGTCGGTTAGAGTGGAGGCAATGCTGTAATGTGATTAGTTATTTATACAATAATCATAGATTTAAGTTTTAAATTAAAATCGTTTGTCAATCATATTGATATTTGTTTACTTTAATTGTATTCTTCTTCATCAGATTTTATCTTCCTCTGCGTTGTGTTTTAAACAAGGATCTAATGTATTGCTGTGCCTCAGGCAAAGCATTTTACCCTGTGTTTGTATAACCATGCACCAGTAGAATTAAAACGGCTGGATAAGCATTGTTGTGTTTTGTAAAGTTGTTGTAATTGTTACAGTCAGTAGAAGTACACGTGGCTGTACTTGTTGGGAGGTTTTGTTTCAGTACCTGGAGTTGAGGTGATCCTGACATCCTCTGACCTCTGTAGAGGACGGATGACCTCCATCCAGGAGCTGCTGAACTATCTGGTTAACGTCCAGGATCCTTCCCATCAGGCTGTTCATCTCCTGGTCCAAGCTCTCAAACCTACAACAAAGGGCATTGTGGGATACCATGGGACAAAGTCAGTGGTTTAAGAAGAAAATATTTCATCAGCTTACATTTGGTGTCACAGCGATTACACCTTCTCCCTCCCCTTCCTCACCCTCCCCTTCCTCACCTGTGTGCCACCATCTCCACATCCTCCAGTCTCTCTGGGATCTCCATCTTGTCCAACCACTGCTCCTTCTCATCAATCCACAGCTCGCAGGCATTGACCTCGCTGAACATGCGGTAGACGGCGAGGGCGTCATGAAGCCACTGCTGTCTGAGCACTGCAACCTCGGCCACCTCGGTATACAGCTGCTCCACCTCTCCCATACGCATCTGCACCTCCTGCAGGGAGGAGGTGATAAGACAGGAGAGGAAAAGTAAGCACATAGAGTTTTAAAAGAAAGGATGTAGAAGGACAAACTTTGTGCAAAATAAGTGAAACATTCGTTCCCTGCTCACCTCCTGATCACGGTACCGCAGAGGCAGCGCCACCATGTGTTTGCGCAGTGCCAGTACATGCAGACGATGTTTGTCGATGGCCTCGCTGACCCCTCTGTGTTTCTTCAGAAGGGACTGGGTGGAGTACTCATCGTGTCCAAAGTCTTCGCTGGAGACCAGGCGGTAAGCGTCCTGCAGCCAAGCCACCAGGTCGTCCGTCTCCGTGGAGAACTGAAAAAAGTTTAGCGCCTCCTGCAGGTGGCCAAGACGCTGCGCGGCCTGGTCCTCCAGCCTCTTCCACTCGCCCTTCACCTCCATGATGCGCTCCTGGATCCCCGCCGTGCCAAAGCTCTTCTCACTCAGGATCTGCTTTCCTCGTTTCATGGTGTTCTAGACGAGCAGGAGGGAGGAATAACAGTGTTACTGTAAACCAGGGGTGGGGAACCTTTTTCATGTCAAGGGCCATTTTATTATTTACAACATCCTTCGAGGGCCGTACTAATTATTGAACTCATAACCTCTGCAAACATTTTTTAAGACGCAGCCCATTCATTTCACTTTTCTTTTATGCTGTGCAAAAAAGCAACTTTTTAATCCATGTATCTTTCTGTTTTATTAGAAAACAATCCTTAATTAATTAGAATAAAAAATAATATAAGTACCAAGTGGTTGATAGAAAATAAAGTAAATATTGCACAGTAGTGGTGGAACAGTCTGTTCTTGGTGTGGTGGTCTACCTCTCTATCTTTCCATGTTTGTATGTTACGCTCTGCAGAGAGCTGCTTGTTGAGCCAAACTCCGCCGAAGAGCATTAACTTTATCCAAACGCACTCGTCCTTTCAGCTCGTGCAGTTTGGCATGTTTCGTGCTGTAATGACGCTCGAGATCATTTTACATCACCGCAAGCACAAACTAGGCACACTGGCCTTTTAATAATCGTTCAGTCCATTTCTCCTGGAAAGTGCGACATTCCACATCCAGCTTTCTCTGTTTTACACTCGCCACGTTGCGTTCACTGATGTCAATGACAGTCTCGTTTAAAATGTAAGTTTTACATGACCTGACCACGTGATGACGCGTTCTACTCGTGTTGTGTTCAAGGACCCTGACCATGGCCAGCAGAAACAGTCAGTTACCCGTCTATTGCTGTCTGGATTTCTTTGCGTTTTTATGAATTACCTCGATGGCCAATGGTCTCGCAGGCGTATACGGCCCGGAGGTCGGAGGTTCCCCACCCCTGCTCTAAGTTATTGCACACTGTATGCAGTAAAATGGAGCACTAACCAACATTAAACAAAGTACACAGTAGGAAAGGGAGAAGAAAAACATCTTTTAGAAAGTACTGTTCCTCCAACATCGACCAAACCTCTCCCACAATACCATTAAGAACTTGCAGTATCTGACACTTGACACACGTACATAATCCATCATAAAGAACATAATAATCAAAGTATTTACATCCAAATCTGAAATACATGTTACCAATTTCAGGAACATTGAACATTATTTCTTCTTAAAACCTACTTACACAATTTTCTTTCAGATGTTTTCTTATTTGGGATTTGTTTTAAATTAAACAATATTTGTTATCATTTTAAATACTATTTATCATTACTTTCTTTAATTTAGAAGGCATTGTTGTCTTTTAATAAATGAATACATTATTAATTATTGGCAATAAATCACATATGAAATAAAATAAGTAAGAAGTAAGTTAAGTTGTTCTTCTTTGGGTGAGCTCCAAAGTCATTTATAATTACATAAATTCACACACACACACACACACACACACACACACACACACACACACACACACGCACACACACACACACACACACACACACGCAGATAAAACACACACCTGCAGCAGCGACCGGTGAGCCAGCAGTTCTCCAGCCAGAGTCTTGTGTTTTTGTAGTAACTTCAGCACACTGCTCAGGTCCTTCCCATAACCCTGAGTTCCCAGGATGGAGCTCTTCTCCTCTGATCCAGGCCTCCGACTCCTCCAGCTCCTAACAGGAGAACACACAGACAAACAAGAATTGCAACATTTAAACAAAGAAAATATTTATTTTCAACCTTATTCTAAAACATAAAAAGCTAAGTAAGAGGAAAAGATCAAATCAATGAAAACATTATAAGAAATGCGAAATAGAGGCGAAGCAACGGATGAGTGGAAAAAGAAAAAAAACACATCTAAGATAAAAGATAATTGGAAAAGAAAAACAGAGATTTAAAAAAAGAATGTAAAGGAAAAAAGTTTAGAAAGATAGAGCAGGTTTCACCTGTAATCCCTAAAGTCCACCTAACACTGACCCCAGTCTGTTTCTGAGAGCCTCCCAGAAGGCAGAAGGGGAATTAGCCAGATGAATCAGTAATCAGTGATTTCCATGTGATAATTAGTGATTCAATGGTGTGATCCAATGACTCTTTGGACTAAGAAATAAGCTCTTCACATTATACACTCATTACTTTCATAGTTCATTCTAAAAGCTTATTCACAAACATTAATAACTCCTTCATCACCTCTGTGTTGTCAAAGTGACAGACTGCTTTCTCAGGAGACAGACACAGGCCATGTCTTCCATGAACATGCCGAACGGACATATAACAAAGCACAAAAGAAAGATACGTGATAACTGAAGAAATACTGTTGTAATTCTGATTGCACTTAAGTGTTCAAAGGATTAGAGGGTGGGTCCGTAAAAGTACAGCTTAATTTGACGAACACTTCTTTTTGTATGACAGTAACTAATCGGATTATAATTTCTAACTCCTCTCCCAGCCTGCCCCCAGAGACAGCTGTGCTGTTCGTAAAAACTCTAGTATAGATGAGCTGTAAAACACAAAGCAATGTCCTCAGGTGTGGAGCAACCAGCAACGCTCAACAATTTGTTCTCATAAAAGACCAGAGCGTTATTATTATTACACATTTCTGTTGAAGCTCTAGTTTCCTTGATAGATAGACGTTGTTGGATAAAGGCACACATTTTCAGACAGTCTGACATGGAAGGCATTCATAGTGAACACAAATTGAATGACACATCCCCCCAATTCTGACATAGAAAAGGTGTGGAGGGAGCAGTTTGGTGGTTAGGCTTCCAAATAGGAAACAGGAAGGTCGTTCAGCACCAATCTGCCACCATAGTGCTCCTGAACAAGGCACTTAACCCCGAGTTCCTCCAGGGTGACTGTCCCTGTAGTTAGTTCACTGTAAGTCGCTCTGGATAAGAGCGTCTGCTAAATGACCTGTAGTGTATTGTATCCATCAAGCACTTCGAATGGCGTTTACTGGCCCTTAACCTGCTGGGAACATTTGTTTTGGCTCTTCCAGTTGGCCCAACGTACCTGAAAGAAGGCCCACAGTTGTCTCGACTCCTCGAAGCTCCTCGCGCCTTTTAGCTGCCAGTTGTTTCAGCTCCTCCAGACAGGTAGAGACATGGTTGACACGGTTACAGATCACCTGTGGGTCACACGGTTGGTAACCTGGGAGACAACAAACTGAGGTCAATGACTATGGAAAAAAGCAATAGAAATAGAAACAGTACTTCCTTTATTACAGTAGTGTACTCTGATCTGGACTACCTACACAGCACAGAGTGTACTGAGCAGATCACCTTACTCATATCAAGTTCAGAAATCTATTTTCTAGTTGTGTCAAGGTCAAATACAGCTTTACTTGACCAAATGAAATCAGCACTGGATCATTGCTTCCTCTTGTGTATTGTTCTCAGTCTGTGACAGATAACACGCACTGAGGAGAAGTTTACAAACAAGTGTTGCCTCTTCATTATAATTCAAATGAATCTTATATTTCTACTAACATGTAAAAAAGTATATTTGGTATTGTAGAGCTGTTGTTGTTGTTATTGATACACCCTGTAGCTCTTATCAATACCTAAGTTGGCTTTTCATATCAAGATATGCATCAAATCACATAACTGTTTTTCTTAATATTCTCATAAATGGCCTTTTAAAAGTCTTTATTTCTTATTCCACATCCTGCAGTCAAACATACTGTTTGCAAAATGGAGATCTCAGTGTACACTGCTAATTTGCTTTTAAAACCAGATCAATTACAAACGGCATTTCTTCCCATGCCAGCCTTTATTACAGACAATGCAACTTAAAAACCTTGAAACTTTGTTCTAATGTTTGTTCCCATATGAAGATAAAGGCAGATTAAATGAAACACAAATATACCCAATACACAAGATACATGTGAGTATACCCTCTATCGTGGTGAATTTGAGTGCAGAGGTGTTGAGTGTCTCGACCCTCTCAGCCTGCACTGTGATGTCGGCTTCCTGCAGGCTGTGTTTCTGCAGCAGGTCGTCCACCTCCAAAAGATGCTTCCCAAAGTCCTTGGACAGAAGCTGGACCTGAGAGAGAGCGGGAGATGACAAGGAACATCTGTGATGTCATTATACATCAGGATGTCTTTTGAAAATATGCAAACATACTTTCTTCTTTGACTATGTGTCTTTCTGATCTCCCCTTTCTATTGTTCACTCTTGAAACTATGTAGACCCTCTTAAACCTTGTCAATATTTCCTTTCCTCTGTCTTTATTTAACTACTGTATATAGTGGAGTGTCTTTCTCGCTCTCTCTCTCACAGCCTCCATTACCTGTGTGTCCTCCATCCAGTCGATCATGTAGACCATGTCCTGAAAAGTCTTCTGCAGGGCGAGGTTCTTCTCTAGCCGGGTCCTCCTCCCAGCCACCAGCTCCTTCAGCAGACTCCACTGGCCCAGGATGTTTTCCTTTCGTGCCAAGATCCGCCGTATGTCGTAGTATCCTTCTGCCTCCATCTCTGCACCAAGTTCCACCACCACGCCAATCCGCTCTTCATACGAGGCTATGTCCGCCTCGATGGCCTCGTGTTTCTTCATTGCTGCCTCGACTGCTGGAAGGTCATAGCCAAAATTGTCCTGTAGGCGGAGAGCAGAAAAATGAGAAAAGGAAAAGATAAGGTGTGCAGCTGAGTCAAAGAGAGTGGGGAGACCAAAGGGGGAGGAGTCTGTAGAGAGAGTGAAGGAAGACTGATGTAATGGAGATTAACCACTGAATCGACGACGACCAAAGACAAACCTTAACTTGCACACAGTAGGACACGGGTTGATTTTACAGCCTGTCAATTCTTCTGCATGGAACGATATTCTCTATTGCAGGCCAACTTTATGATTTAGACTGATATAGTACATCTATGTAAAAGTTATACCATGTACAGATTTGTTTTGGGACAAAAGATGTCTCCTGGATTGGTTTTCAGACTGGTTTCATAAATCATGCTTGTATGTGCACGTCTTAAACTCACATATAAGGTGAGCGCAGAGAAACTTTCCCCCTTCAACAGATGAGCGTGAAATCAGCCTCGTGTTGAACTCTGCACATTAAAGCATGGAGGAGCATGGAGGAGGTAGACTTAGACAGTTCACATTGTTTCACTAATGCAGTGAAGTCTTGCTGTTATTACTCATCATATCACTAATCACCTGTAATATTTGACTTTGCATTCATGCAAAAGGGAAACATCATATGGATAAAACATTTGGATCTGCCCAAACATCTTTTTCCGACGCAGTCAAAAGGTCTGAACGTTCATATCGCAGCTGCATGAGGTCCCTACCTGTGATACAAGTCTCTGGTTCTCATTCAGCCAGGCTTGTCTCATGGTGGTTTTGTGGTCAAAGCACTGAGCCAGCAGCTCCAGCTTCTCCTGACGAATCAGCTCCTTACGCAGAGCCACACCCTTCTCATGTTCCGCCTTTTCCAGCCTCTCCCAGGCCTGGACAGAAAAGGAAAAGCAAAACAAATTGTTTTTAAGAGTGGTAATCTTATAGAAACATAAAACTAATGGGAAATATAACTTGTAAACTGGCCAACAAAGGTTTTCAGGTTGCAGATGCATGTTTTCTTTAATTAATCAATATCTCGCTCGTATCAGTCGCCACTAAATCATTTAGTAAAAGGTGAAATACTGTGTTTTAAAGAATAACCAACAGCTGGTGGATGTATTACCTTGTTGATGTCTGAGATGAGCTTCCCATCATGAGGCACAAAGGGTTTCTGGTTGTTGGCTCTGAGCTTGCTTTGGATGGTGAACAGAAGGACCTCAAGATTCCCCTTCTCCTGAAACCTGAGAGAGAAACAGAAAACTTTAGTTAGTGATCCTGTTTCACAACACGGCCTCCTCTCTTTCAACAGTCCCTCCTGTGAAGGGCACGCTAAAGGTTCTTCCAACTTTGTTCAAGAAAAGCTCAGCCACAAAGTTGGTCACGGTTTCAGTGTCTGGCTCAAGGACACTATAACAGTATAAATGCTCGCTGACAGGGAGGTCTGAGGATTCTCACTGTGTTACCCTGCTGTCCAGTGTCATGGCCATTTAACACGGGGGAGTCTGCTGTATGAACACCTGGGTGTGTATTAGTGCAGAGCCATTCGATAAAAAAGACAGGTCCATTCAGGACCTTGATGTATGCAGATAGAAAAGGTATCAAATGTCAACATGGACTCTTGTCAATGTTCTGGTAAAAACTAACTGAGAAGTATATCATCTATGGCTGGATGTAACAATTATTCATTTATCTTATTATTATTTTCTTAATGAAGTGATTGTTTTCTCTATTAATTGCAAGATTTGTTTTTAAACACTGATTTCCCAGAGTTCAAGGTGATGTCTGCAAATGTCAAATTTTGTCTTGCGAACAATCCCAAACCTTAAGATATTCAGTTTATTATCATATATAACAAAGCAAAGCAGGCAATCCTCACTTTGGAGGGATCATATGATCAAATCAAATGTATTTCTATAGCCCAATATCACAAATTATCCATTTGTCTCAGTGGACATGGAAAAACTCCCTAATTTGAAATGTTGTGGTCTAACTTAGTATTGATGTCATATTGTAACAGCAACATAATTCAGTCTTTGTGAACCTGTGACAGCAACTGCGGATCAACTCTCACTTTCAGAGATCAAGTTGGTTATGCACTTCTTTATAAACCTCAGCAGTAATGTATCATGCAGCCTAATGCCCAATGCTAATGCTAGCCTCATGCTAATGTTCGTCAGCTACACACTTACACAGAAATCCTCGTCCACTGGCAGGATGGAATGTAAAGCTTGAGAATATAATAAATATATTATTTTGATGAAATACGTTTTTCAATCTTTTCTGATTATGCACCATAAAGGCCACGTTGTACCTACTAGTGTTGTTGTAAAAGATTTAAAAATCCATAATTGTCCATACTGCGTAGGAACCCTGATGACATGAGGGCTGTAAATGATGATTATTATCTCAACCAGGCGTAAACCTTGGGGTGATCTTGCGTTCGGTCGTGTGTGTGCGTTCATGCGTTCATGCGTGCGTGTATCTGTCTGTCTGTCCGCAGCTAATCTCACATACTACTGGACCCATCAGCTTAATATTTATTTTGCACAATTTTTGCTAAACCTATTTTAGTGACTGTTTTATACCGTCATTTCTAGTTGATTGATTGATTATTTTTACCATTAAACGATTATTCAAAAAAGCAACAAATTCTCACATTTGAAAGCTGGAAATGATCAATCCATTAATGCTAATGGTGTAGTTGACACATTTTCTGTGTATCCACTTAGTAATTCATTGACAAATTGCTTCAGCTCAACATGACATAAGCTAAAGTCACAGCTTCTTGAACCAAGTTGCCAGAAGTATTTACAAGCAGTGTGGTAATGACTCAGCATGAAACATACGCATTCATGATGAGGCATACTTATTTTTGCGTTTGCTATGTAATACATGACACAAACATGGCATCAAAATATCAAGATGCCATTTTAATCCACAAAACGTACTTGATGGGCTTCTCTATGGTGCAGTAGGTTGTAAAAGCCTGTAGCTGCTGCTGAACTCCGGTCAGCGAGTTGGCAAACTTCTGGTTGCTGATGACCGCGATGGTCTTTTCTATCCAGTCCAGCAGGTCTGACGCCAGAGCCTCATAGCGGTTGACGATGTTCTTCGGCCTCAATACAGTTGTCTAGTACCTGAGTCATACAGACAGAAATATGTTAGGAGCAGATTCAGAAAGAAAGAAAGAGATACAGAGTTAAGAAGAAGAAAAATCAGAAACAGGAAGAGAGAGATGCACAATAAGAGAAATACACTTTTTATATATAAAAAGGATTATAATATTTTAACATTTCTCTTTTTCTTAAGCCTCCACATATTTTGATGAATCTTTACTTGTGTTTTAGCTAGCCCCCCCCAACAGCTGGTCCTTCAATGTGAGTGTAAGTAAGTGTTCAATGTAGTGAGTCCCCGGGACCCACAGGTAGCTAATCGAGTGGGTCCTCAATTAAATGTGTGATTGTTGACAAATGGTTTTGTTAAACTTGTGTTTGATGTTATATGGTTATAATTATGGTTATATTCATGTATATACAGTATATCTCAAAAGTGAGTACACCCTTTAGATTTTTGCAAATATTCTGTTATATCCTTTCAGGGGATAACATTATCCTACTGAAACTTTGATATAACTTAAAGTAGTCAGTGTGCTGCTTGAATAACAGTATAGATTTATTGTCCTTTGAAAATTACTCAGTACACAGCTGTTAATGTCTAAACAGCTGGCAACAAAAGTGAGTACACCCCATAGTGAACATGTCCTAATTGTGCCCAGTGATGTTGTTTTCCCGCCCTGGTGTCATGTGACTCGTTAGTGTTACAAGGATTCAGGTGTAAATGATAAGCAGGGCTGTTAAATTTGGTGTTTTGGGCACAATTCTCTCTGAATGCTGGACAACATGGCACCTCATGGCAAGGAACTCTCTGAGCGGCTGAAAAAAAGGATTATTGCGCTTCACAAAGATGGCCTTGGCTATAAGAAGATTGCCAACACCATGAAAATGAGTTGCAGCACAGTGGCTAAGATCATACAGCGGTTTTCCAGGACAGGTTCCACTCGGAACAGGCCTCGCCAGGGTCGACCAAAGAAGTTGAGTCCACGTGCTCAGCGTCATATCCAGAGGTTGGTTTCCAAAAATAGACGTGCGAGTGCTTCCAGCATTGCTGCAGAGGTTGCAGAAGTAGGATGTCAGCCTGTCAGTGCCCAGACCATACGCCGCACACTGCATCAAATCGGTTTGTATGGCGGTCGCCCCAGACAGAAGCCCCTTCTGAAACCGATGCATAAGAAAGCCCGCAAACAGTTTGCTGAAGACAATGAATCCAAGAACATGAGTTACTGGAACCATGTCCTGTGGTCTGATGAGACCAAAATAAACCTGTTTGGGTCAGATGGTGTCCGGCGTGTGTGGCGGCACCCTGGTGAGGAGTACCAAGACAAATGTGTTTTGCCTACAGTCAAGCATGGTGGTGGCAGCATCATGGTCTGGGGCTGCATGAGTGCTGCCGGCACTGGGGAGCTGCATTTCATTGAGGGACACATGAATTCCAATATATACTGTGACATCCTGCAGCAGAGCATGATCCCCTCTCTTCGGAAACTGGGCCGTAGGGCAGTTTTCCAACATGATAATGACCCTAAACACACCTCCAAGATGACAACGGCCTTGCTGAAGAAGCTGAAGGTTAAGGTGATGGACTGGCCAAGTATGTCTCCAGACCTAAACCCAATTGAGCACATGTGGGGCATCCTCAAGAGGAAGGTGGAGGAGTGCAAGGTGTCCAACATCCGTGCGCTCCGTGATGTCGTCGTGGAGGAGTGGAAGAAGATTCCAGAAGCAACCTGTGCAGCTCTGGTGAATTCCATGCCCAGGAGGGTTAAAGCAGTGCTAGATAACAATGGTGGTCACACAAAATATTGACACTTTGGGCACAATTTAGACATGTTCACTATGGGGTGTACTCACTTTTGTTGCCAGCTGTTTAGACATTAACAGCTGTGTACTGAGTAATTTTCAAAGGACAATAAATCTATACTGTTATTCAAGCAGCACACTGACTACTTTAAGTTATATCAAAGTTTCAGTAGGATAATGTTATCCCCTGAAAGGATATAACAGAATATTTGCAAAAATCTAAAGGGTGTACTCACTTTTGAGATATACTGTATGTAATACATATATGTAAAATAAAACAAATGAAATCCAAAATCTGAATTTTAAAACGGATTTGTTCTTCACAATGAAGTTTTTTCAAGGAAAAAAATAGGGTTGCCTGCAGGGCCTCCCTAACCCTGGATTTGTCGATTTTGAGTTTACTGCGTCCTTTCAGAGAGGCAGGACGCGTACAGAGCAACGTCCCTGATGTCTGTGTGTGTATCTGCACGTGTGTAATTTGTTACCTTGCCAACCCTTTTGCCCTCCACAATAAGAGCCTTCATCTTGGAGAAGTAGTGGTAGTAGGAGACCACATAGGTGATGATGGACTTTTCGTCTGGGTTCTCTGTGTTCACATCTGCACCAGAGGGTGGTGGTGGAGACAGAGAGCAGAGGAGTTGACATGTGTCAGTAAGTAAACATCTCATTTATCTCAGGAAGTAAAAGATGAAATCACTTCTATGGTACTATAATGGATATTGCTGTTTGTAATATGGACACCAAAACCAGTGACACTTTCTCACCCTCAGGGTCCAGGAGTTTGGTGAGGCCCAGGTGCTGCTCAGCGATGTTGAAGGCTTGCTGGAGGTTGTGGGTTGCATTGGACCGCGTCAGCTTGTGGAACTCTATAAGATCAGGTCTGGAGGGCACAAGATGATGAAACTGAATTTGTCATGTTTGTATGACTCAAATCCTAAATCAGTCAAAGCCCTTTCCGCTCTATCTGTGTCTGTTCATCTACAGTTAATACATGAGTATGTATTTATGGTCATGTTATTACATCATAATCCTATTACTTTAATCCTGGAAAACTGAAAAACATAACAATTCCACACAATAACATTGCAAAGTTCACACTATTTTTCACAACTACAAATTGCAACGTGACAATATTCAGCATGTTAGCATGCTACAGAGATGTGTTAAGAATACAACCTACCTGTGTCTGTGTATGAGGGCGTTGAAGGCGAGGCCGTCTCTCCAGCAGGTGGTGAAGTTCTGGATGTTGACCTCAGGGTACCTGGAGCACAGAGAAATATTTTCTCACATCTTTAAATGTGAACCAAGGAGCACCGACGTACATAGACTGACATACCGACTCGTTACATTACATAAATGATCATATTCACAGTATTTTTTATTTCACTGCTCACCCTGCGGTCTTCATCTGGCACCAGAGCAGCAGGGCATCCTTGGCAGAGCGGGTTTCTCTGTTATCCTCTGTCTCTATTTTGATCACCTGGATCTGAACAAGAACACAGCAAAGCAACAGTTCAACGATTGTCGGCGAGACATTGTGCACAGACCCCTACACCTTCTGTCTCGTAAAGATTTATGCACTGCGCCGCTTTGTTTTTGGGAACACACATTCACATTTGAAGTATTTACCTGTCTCTTACTGAGGACTGTCTACTGGTGCCTTGTTTAACAAAAACAAATCACTTCCTTCCTGTTTACTGTATAGCACACTATACTGTGTCTGCCATTTCATGCGATAGTCAAAACCTTTGTGTGAAATGTATGCACTATATGGTGCAATCAAAAATTCCCAGAATGGAGGGTGAAGTAGTACACCACCTTCTGCTAACAATCCCACATCGCTACCTGTAGTCGTGCTCCCATCCTGCGCAAGATCATTTGTATTTATCATATGCTATCACTATGCAGCTTAAAAGATCATGAGCAGTGATCCGTGAATAAAGTAAAGTAACCATGTTTAAGGTTTGTTAAACCGTGCTAAAGTTTGTCACCAACTTCAGTCCTGCCTCCAAAGGCTCTGATTGGCTCAGAATTGTCTCAAAGCGAGTAAACAGCCATGAGAGCAACACCAGCCCTGTTTGAATCACTTATTAAAAACTGAGATCGGGCCGACAATTCAGACGTCTGGAACCAGTCAAGAGCAAAGGTCCGAGCCGAATTGCCCTGACAGTGTTCCTGAAACCTCAAAGGAACAATGTGAGATGAGGAATTCAGTGCAAGGAGATGCAGAGCCATTATAACGTCTGATGATAGGTGACAGTGACAGCCATTCAACCAATAACATCACAGTGACACGATCCAAGGTAATTGGGGACATGACACCCTGGAATCAGCTGCTACCCATGTCGCTAGGCTCAACATTGCACGCGCACACACTCACACCCACACACATACACATATAAACACACTTAAATACAGATGGATTAAATTATATAAGGGAAACGCATAACAAACTAGAAGGGCACTCGGAGGGCGCAGACTTCCGCAAAGGCCAAATGCCCTATCCTGCAATGTTAGAGAAGAGAACATTTATTTGTGATTCAAACCGCTCCAAAATGTAATGGCTTCTTCCTTGGCCCATGCTACACCCTTCCACCACGTTTTGTGCCAGATAAACCCACAGTGAAGGTATAAAATATTACAAACCTCTCACCAATAATGAATACACAATATACATTTTAACCATGTGACAAGATTATGCATTAAATAAGCACAAGCACATTCAGCCATCCATATACAACACTAATTGAAGTCACTGCAAATAATAACATTCTGTTATTATTTGTGAATGGTTCTGTAGATGCATTAGGATGACCTCTTCCTTTGCCTGTCAATCGCCTCCCTTCTTTCCTCCCTCTCTTTCTCTCCCTCTCTCTTTCTCTCTCTTTCTCCCTCTCTCTCTGTCTCGCTCACTCTCTCCGCCTGTGTGCAGTTACTGCAGTGGTTCGGCCCTACCTGCTGACTGGACAAAGCAAACTCTCCCTTTCACCACCGAGGAAAGGAGAAAACAGGAAAGATGAGGAGAGACAAAGTGCAAGAGGGAAAGATAACTGGAAGCCTCTCGGACAACATAAATCTCAGCCAAATATTATGACATTTTTCTTAACGCTTAAATGTTCAATGAAATTACATAATTGACCTTAGAAACATGCCTTCAGATTTGGAATCAAGCCTCAGACTCTGTTAGTATCTGTTAGTTCTGGCCTGGATCTCTAGAAAACTACGAAATCAACTGTTTCCTGGCCTGAAGCTGGTCGGTCTAAAAATGTACTTTCAAATGTAATGTGTTCTATGAGCAGCCAGGTCTCACAAAATGTAAACTTAAATGGAAATAAAATGATGAGACAAAAGTAATGTTCTTTTATTTAAGCAGTTCCATGTTTGATTCATGCTATTGTTACATTATCTTCACATTAGTTGCATGTACAAATATATTTAGATGGATTTGCATACTTGGTACAATTGCTTTGAAATGAAATAAATCTGATTAATAAATCTAATTGCTCTGCAGTTTGTTATTAATTAATTGTAATAATTGTTTGGCTTATCTCTGTCCAAACCCCAATGCATCTTTCTACATGACCCCTTGATACCGTGTGCATTCTGTTTTAATTTCTGTTTTATCCCTTTACCTCAAACGGCTCTTTGCCAGGTGGTCATTCCAAATCATGGTAAATAAAGCAGGTGTGTGAAAAGCCTGACAGGAAAATAAACAGTAGGATTGGAAAACAGGAAATAGTGTGGTATACTGTATGAAAACTGAATAGCCGGAGTTCTATTTTAACCTTTGTTAATCATCAGAAACTGACTGAAGGTCACAGTTAGGCCCCACCCGCTGCTTATTTACCACATCAATGCTTGTTGTGTCCCATCAGCCAAACCACCCTTTCCTCCTATCCTCACATCACATAATTACTGCCTCCTTCACACACACACACACACACACACACACACACACACACACAGGCCTGCACAACAGTCGTCTGCACTGCTCCTCTTTCTCAGCGCATGCTAAATTGTAGAGGCCATCGACTGGCGGCTCTTGGGAGAAGGAGAGCGGGACGACAGCCAAGCTTACAGCTAATGGAGCTAGTAGTCACACTCTACGGTGGCCCAAACTGTAAAGTTACAGATTCTTAACTAGACTCAAAACACTACTACAGCAACAACAAAAGACGTTACTGAATTAACTGTCAAGCACGCTACCAAGCCCGCTACTTTCTTAAGCAATGCTGTTAAATAATTAAATAATTCTGTGCAGCATATTCCTAAACTGTGTTTTTTCTACACAGTGTATTTAACTAATTACATGCCATTCAGACTAAACACTGAAACTTGACTTTGATACAATACTGTTTTAGGAAAGGCGTGATCTTATAATTACAAAAGAAAGACCACACACTTCTACATGTATAATACATGTCAATAATGGCCATCATAAACATCAACAGTGAACATCACACAACATTTGTTTCAACATTTAAACACTAAATGATGAGTCTACTGAGCCATATTGAACACACAGAACATTCATTCTTTGCCTCACTTGCAGAGGGTCACTCGACATACTAAGACATAAGTCTGCTAGCAGTGCTGTTAAATGTGCTTTGTGGTAGGCAGCCAGGCTGAACTTGACAATACTGAGTCCCAGGAGACAGCTACTAGGCGGCTGTGGACCGTGAATGCTACAGAAGGGTCTGAATAATGCTAAACAAGCATTTTGTGCCAAAGCCACGCTGTCGCACTGAAGCGTAAGAAAGAGCAGCCGTGGGCTTCTGCTGCACTTACATGGCACAAACTGATCCTGTATCACTGTGAGTGTGTGTGATAGTATGTGCATGTCAAGATGTGAGTGTATCGGTGTGTGTGACTAGATAGATGGTGTATGTGTAAGAGAGTGAGTGCAGTGTGTGTGTGTGTGTGTGTGTGTGTGTGTGTGTGTGTGTGTGTGTGTGTGTGTGTGTGTGTGTGTGTGTGTATGTGTGTGTGTGTGTCCTTGTCGCAGAGCAGACTGGAAGGCGACTGCTACCTCTAGGCCTCTGAGCCCTGAGTGACATTCAGGCTTTATCCACCAAACACTGCTGTCGCTGTCGCACACTGATGATGCGGCAGTTGTGACAGCGTCCCCCCAAACAGAACCGCTGGCACCTCGTCCTAAATGAAGCCACTGCTGATTACAGCATCCTTCTGATTCAGTAAGTAGCATGGGCACATCGCTGCAGCATCTCAGTGCACTTAAGCCTTTGTATCCCACGGGAAGAAGTCAGTCTATAATTTTGGTTTTTGTCTAGTGTACTTTTATTAGCTAGACTCACCCATGAGCTACTGCTTATATCAGACTTCTACCAGGTTTAAAGTTGTAATCCTTTAGATTTTCATGAGATCCAACCTTGTGTTTGGTACTGTATATGGTTGACATTTTTGTTCAGCCATTTTATGTTTATTATTGTAGTTTTTTCGTTAGTTATGGACTCCAGTGCCATTCCAGCACTGGATTCAAATTGCCTTCACACACACATGGAAACAATATAGCATGTAATCCAGCTTTCACTCTCCACACCCCATTATAAATGTTCATCTGGCAAAACTGGGACTGGCATGATTGTGAGGCTGTCAGAAGAAACTGAGAATGATCTGCAGCTGCTGATAGCTCAATGAATTGATCATCACCTGCAACCCCGCCTCAAGGTCCGATTCACAAAAGATATTGTGCTGATGATATATATATATATATATATATATATATATATATACAGCACAAACACGGCCATAAAGATTTGCAGCTGAGCGTAATTTTCCCTTTTTGTGTCTGATTGCAATTATCCATGTGTCAAAGTTGCCTTTGCACAACACAGTAGGCAGAACAACGGCAAAGAGAAAAGCAAAAATGTAATTTTCAGACTGCGAGCCCCAGGTCCACGACGAGGTGCAGAGACATTCCTCAAAACTACAAACAAGGAATTTGAACGTGACAGATGTGACTATATATTATGATCGGTGCATACCCCTTGTAAGTGCACACGCCTTGTAAATGCGCTTCAGTTACCATCAACTCTCTGAAGACGGTAATAATATCACTGCTCCTGTGTGTGAATTGGACTGTTTTTGTAATGGGACTCATTTTCATAGAAAGGGGCAAATTTTGCGACAAATGTAAATGTATTACTTAATTTAAATTTGTGAAAATAGCACAGAAGCACCGAGACGCTGTTTGCTTGGCAGCTAAGTTAGGGGTGCATTTCACCTTTACGGGTGTTTTGAGAATTACACGCAATCCTTTTGTGAATTCACCCTTCAGTGTACTTATCACAGAGGTTAGTGCTGACTGCAAACACTCAACAAAAATGCTTCTCCCAAACTAAACAAGACGACATCAGCATTTTATTGAGCGAGGATCAGTTGTAAATATTGCAACAACAATGACCAGAGCTGTGTGATGAGACTTCAGACTCTTCAGGGAACTTTACTGTTTATTTCTGACAAAGTCTCAAAAAGTGTTTGCTGTCCTATAAAACTGCGTATGCTGTCACCACGGTGACAATGGGTGTCGCCATAACAACCAAGACTGAAATCCTGCTATAACGATTACTAAAATCAGATTTTCCTCACGTCGATAATGAAAACTGATAACAAAAGTAATATATAACACAGAAGTCAGACAAAACCATAATCATTTTTTGCTCTTTGCCAGAAAAAGATATTTGGTCAAGCTTTAACATCTCCTAAAGCTCGACATCACTGAGCTGTGATAATATCTCACACAACACATACTGTAGGTATATAGTGTGCTTGTGTTTACCTGGAAGCGTAGGATGATGGTCCACATAAGGCCCAGGGTGAGGCGGTGGTTTCCATCCACAATGTCATGGGAACCAACATTTTCCAGGTGAACCCTCTGTTCTTTAAGGAATTGGAGAGCTTTGTCAACGTTCTCCAGGCAGTGGATCCGCATACGACCTCGTGTAGGCCTCGGCTGCAGGGACACAAGAGGGATTATAAACAAAGATCACTTTTGCCAAGAACATATGTAGCCATCAGTTTGGATTT
Source organism: Cottoperca gobio (assembly GCF_900634415.1). NCBI lineage: Eukaryota > Metazoa > Chordata > Actinopteri > Perciformes > Bovichtidae > Cottoperca > Cottoperca gobio. The sequence continues at coordinate 20,174,711 of NC_041367.1, read as the reverse complement.
GACTTCAAATGAAGTTTAAAGTGTAGAAACAGGAAAGAATGAAAAGTTCAGGGGGGAAATAGTTCCTCACGTTTCTCCTTCTCAGTGAAGTGAAGGAGAAAACAAATGGATCAGAACATCTAGTTTCACTACTGTAGAAAAAAGTGCTCCACAGAAATGATTTCCTCAGAGAATCAGTCATGCCTGCTGTAAGTAACTCAAAACATCTGATGTTGACGTAAGATTACAAAATACGTATACATACAAACCTTTCCGGTTAATGTTAACGTTTTTGAAACAACAATCTATCTTGTGAGGTAGCTCGGCAAGTCGGCTAATTTTAAAATAATTTATTGATGTTTAAAAGCTGCATACACCCCCTAAATTAGATAGTTTGATCGTTTAAAGTGTGATTGGATGAGGTACTCCTCCATGGCAGTCGGCACGACACCAGTTTGGAGAAGCAGACAGGAGTTACAGCACGAGAGTAAAGCAATGTACTGCTGTGGACGGGGGCTAAAATATATTTTGCTGCTGCCCCCGTCCACAGCAGTACATTGCTTTACTCTCGTGCTGTAACTCCTGTCTGCTTCTCCAAACTGGGGCGTTCTGACCATCATCTGCTGTGGGTAACACACTGACTGTGGATAAGTACCTCATACAACCCCACTTCTAACAATCCGAACTATCCCTTTAACACCTCCCATCCTATGACAGATCAATTAAGAGAGACTACACGATTGCTAGAAAGCCCTTTATAATTTGCCATAACGTGTGTGTGTTCCCACCAGCAGCTCTCCACTGAGGACCTCCAGCAGTCTGGTGAGCATGTATCCATCCCTCAGGTCGTTGTAGAGGTCAGCTATGCGACAGGACACTCTGGCCAGATGGGAGTTAACCCACTTGGTAAAGGTTTTCTTCTGCACCGCATCACGTTCATCTGAGGGAAAAGAAAGACTCAGCTTTAAACGGGAAGGGGAAAGGGCAGAACAGTTGCTTTCTCGTGAATGTTAGGATAATATCAAGTCGAATAATATCCCATCTAACATTAGCTAACACTATCATTAAATCAAATTGTGCTTATCTTGGATTCTTTACCTGATGAGACTTTTTGTGAGGATTTGTATCCCCAATGTAGCACTGCTTACCTATTAACACTAGTTTTAGAAGATATGAGGTCACTATTGATTTTTGACATCAATAGTCACTTATTTAGAAATCATGCCTCAGATAAGTTATGATCAAAGAAGAACATCTTTAATACTAAAATTCAAAAAGAATCAACCCCATAGCCCTACTGATGTGTGCCTGTATGGGTGAGAGTAAGCACGTGCGTGACCTCTGACCTGCCAGGGCCTTGATGCGGGAGCACTCGAACAGCTTGGAGCTGGTACACTCTGTCTCCCAGAATCCCGAGCTGCTTGGTCGGTTGTTGTTGTTGAGCTGGCGCTGGGCTTCCGCGTTGTCCAGGTCTGGGGAGGCATTAGCCATCGCGCCCGACGCCCTGCAACACACACAACGGGAACATAATTTGACCTGAATGAAATCTAATGGTGCTTTTATTAGATTACAGCTCAATGTACATTAACGCTTAAACAGTTTAATTTAGAGCTTAAACCATTAATCAATTAGTTGATCAACAAAAAAATTATCTGTTTTGATCATTTGTAGTTTCAGCTTCTCAAATGTCAATATTTTATCTTTGGGTTTTGCACTGCTGGTCAGATAATATAAGGACATTTGCAAACTTCACCTTTCAGCCGTAGTTATTATTATCAATCAAAGTAGTGGTGCGCATTCTCAACAGACAGTTTTGTTTAAAATGATCAAAATGCTGTTTCACTGATTTGTTTAGATATTATCTGGCTCTTTATTGGCTCACTCAAACCACCACGACCAACATGCACATGTATGTAAAAACACATGTACTGTACAGACACACACACACTCGTACATGCAAAGGACAGTGAGAAGGTGGTGGGGACGGTCAGTTCACACTTCATAATTAAACTCACTGACTTCACACACACCTCATGTGACACCTTTTAACCCTTATTTATCCACACAGGTTCACAGAAACAAATTTAGATTCACACGGGGGAAATATGCAACAGTCGCTGCAGCATTACCAATTTATTAGGAGTGTTCAAAATGCACAAATAACATGGCTCACAGCAACAACCAAAAAAGAAAAACTACTGTGGAGTCCATAAATAAAATCCTTCCCATTCATGAATGATGCAGCACCAGTCCTTGGCATCAGAGCATTTTACAAAAGAGAAGCTTAAAATAAAAATCTCTCTGATGGTGGGAGACAGAAAGTAAAAGTTATTTGGTTGATCTCTCCTGCCTTTGACAGCTGAAAACCAGAGGATAAAAATAACTTCCAAACTACACTAAGAAATCACACGGTTCAGGGTGAGAGCTAAGACATGTTCAATGATAACGAAAAGACTCAGAATCAGTTTTTGATATTCTTCAGTTTCTGACACATTCTTTCGAAGAGCTGAAAATAACAGATTTCCATCCAATCTGAAGAAAAAGCAATGGATCTTCACATGCACAAAACATGCCGAGGCTAAATATAGCTCCTACAGTAACTGGCAGAGTTAGAAGAAACTCCTAAAAATAAGAGGCGTCTCAGTCTTCAGGACTAGTAATATCTCATGCTGATGGTATTTGATGCCAGATACAATATACTGACCAAGTCAACATTTCATATTGATTGAGTTATCTATTGTGAATAGCTTTTACTGTAAGAGAGAGCTCTTCGATAGGAGCCCCCAGTGCCAAGATAAGATCCTTTGTGAATACGACCCCTGGTGTAAACAATATGCTTCAAGCACAGCACGCTTCTGGTCGAGGGATCCAAACATTCTGAGACGACATAAAAATCAGCAGAATTTGTGAAAATTTAAACTGCTTGTCTTCTCGTGCTAGAAAAGTCTGGCTGTTACCAAGTATGAACTGTGTTTTCAGGGGACAATTCCTCCCTCTTAAGCAGATATTCTGCAGATTGTTTTCAGACTGTGGCTAAGAGGAGCTCACTTATGTGTCTATATAGCATTTTACCATTTACTAAAAACAGTGTACAAAGCAGTGCATTGAGCCACATACAGGCACGTTTTGGGAAAGGTATGTGAGTGTTTGAAACATAAAGATGGACAGCGGAAAGGTGGTTATGTTGCAGTTTGACAAGTTTCCAAGGACATTTAGTTACTTTTCCCCACTGTGAAAGCTCATCAGTGTAGGAATCCACTGTAACGTGAATTCAAGATGTGAACAGACAATGTCCTCTAAGATGGAAGAACATTTTGACATCCACCTTTCAGTACAATAAGTTTATGTTCAATACTAAAAAGGGACAAATACGATATTTGCACAAAAATATCTATTATGTGAGTCTTGGTGAATGCTACACTGTCACGAGAGTTCTTACCTAAATGCTCCTCCCCCATTTTTCTTTGTGTTACGCACGTGATGGATGGAAAATACATGCAATGGTTCCTCCTGGTAAAGAGCAGATGAGCCCACAAGACACACGATATGCCATTTGGTGCGCCGCTACAATGCTGCTTGGGGAAAACACGCTCGTATGCATGTTTTGTGCTTGTATTGCATGTTTACGTTAATTAAAACTGGATCTAAGGTTTTTATATGATATGACTAATTGATTCATTGGGATTTAAAGTGTAAGAGTTAAAAGTGACAGTAGGATTGAGGGCTTTAGGGTTTAGGGATCTCTCTGTTGTTTTCTGCCTCTGACCTCTTGCTGTAACCCTCTTTGTCTTCCCCTTTTCCTTTTCTGGCGTCTCCCTCCCTCTCCACTGCAACAAAATACTAAGCTCACAGTTGTCACTATACCTAAACCACTGGAAAACCACGTAGCCATATCGAGTAAATGTCAGCAAGCCCTGCAAGACAGAAAAAGAAGGGGTAGTTGTGCACATGCACTTAGCTGTTCTCCCTGGAGAGAATAACAGCAAAACATTACAGTGCTGTGTATCTGGTGATGAAGCAGAGAGAGGACTGCACAAGAACCCAGCAGAGATGAAACCAGAAATGAGTTGATTTATAGGTCAACTGAATGAATCTACTGCAGCTATGGAAAGGTGCTATTCTCACTGTGTCATTCAGAAAAGGACACAAACAAATCTGTTTTACACGATAATAAATAAATAATGTATTTAGAGCTGCATCTAACGATTATTTCCTCAATTAATTTGTCTATTAAATGTCAGAAAATTGTAAAACAAAAAGAAGTCTCTT